>NC_041383.1:540871610-540884879 GCF_002162155.2 Triticum dicoccoides
CACATAGAGAGAAGTCGTTCTCTCCCCCAAACACCAACACACGAGCACATTAACACCCCTCTCTCTCTTCTAAAGTCCGGACCCCAACATAGGTCTCTATCACTTTGTCTCTCGGGCATGCACACATATCTTCCCTCACTCTCTAGGTCTCCCTCTATCTCTCTTACCCAAGCACACGCACTATGTAGAGTGTATATTTCCCATACACACAAAACATCGCCCCCAAACGTCTATCTCCCTAGTTATGTGGTTCTCGCGCACTCACCTCACACACCACCCCCACTGCAAACAAGCACACTTTGTCTCCTTGTGCACCACTCTCCTCTTTCTATCTCTCCCACATGCGGACCCGCCCAGCTCCTTCCCTGTATACATATATGTCGTGACTCTTTGCATAGCTCCCTAATGTATAATCATTCTCGATTTCGCACATTGTTCTCTACACCATCTATTCTAGATCTCTCATGAAGTCCCTATCACACACACGATAACTCGCTTCCCATGCGTCTCCGTTCATAGGCCAATTTCGGACAACATCAACATTGTCTCCCTATCTATACGCCATTTATGGACACAAACGACCCCTCTCGCCCCCTCTCTTCCTCTCTATCTCTCTCCGTCGCTAGCTCTCTCTTTCTCTCGCTCTCACACCCCTCTCCCACACACAAACACTCGATGTCTCTTCCAAATAGTCTGCTCCCCCCGCCCGCACCTGCGCTATCCCGCTACTACACATGTCACACCATTCCCCCTTCCCTTATACTAGGTTTACATCATCAGTGGTCTCTCTACTCCACATACACTCTCTCCCTCTCACACACAAACGTGTGCACAAACACACACAGACACGCTCAAACACCCATTTATCTGGATCCTCATCTCTCCCCATGTCCGCATGTGTATCACACACACACACTTTCTAATTATGTATATGTGTCTCCATGTTACACAACACAAAGCCCCATGTACATGTCTCTCTCTATCCTCCACACACATAGACACAAAGAATCTGATATCATTGCCTCGGTCTCTAACATATCACACACGCACACTGTCTCTCTCTCTCGCAAACACGCTTAACAAGGGTTTCCACATGAATAACTTACCGTCTATTCATCAACAGTCGTGGCAGTACGGTGAACACGAGACGTGAAAAATAATAAATCTATACGTGCTTAGACCACCTAGTATGGCTACTAGGACTAGACAAAGCCAAAAAGCGCACCGCCGTCACCCCCTCCTTGTCGGCGACGGGAAAATCTTTGTTTTACACAGTCGAGAAGTCATTGTGCTAAGGCCCCACATGCCGAGGCATTGAATAGAATGTAGATGCTAGTTTACGGAAGCAAGTATTGATAATACGTTTGTATCTCCATACTTATATTTCTTCTCTTATAAAAAACCGAGTTGGTGATGATGGTACGTGTGTGAAAGATCGTGGATGTCGCCTAGAGGGGGGGGGGAATAGGCGTTTTAAAATAATTACGGTAGAGGCTTGAAAAAATGCGGAATAAACCTAGCGGTTAATTTTTCAAGCACAAAACCTACAACAACTAGGCTCACCTATGTGCACCAACAACTTATGCTAAGCAAGATAAGCAACTATGTGATAGCAATATATATGACAAAGAACAATATGGCTATCACAAAGTAAAGTGCATAAGTAAAGGGCTCGGGTAAGAGATAACCGAGGCACGCGGAGATGACGATGTGTCCCGAAGTTCACACCATTGCGGATGCTAATCTCCGTTTGGAGCGGTGTGGAGGCACAATGCTCCCCAAGAAGCCACTGGGGCCACCGTAATCTCCTCACGCCCTCGCACAATGCAAGATGCCGTGATTCCACTAAGGGACCCTTGAGGGCGGTCACCGAACCCGTACAAATGGCAACCCTTGGGGGCAGTCACCGAACCCGTACACTTTGGCAACCCTTGGGGGTGGTCACCGGTACCCGTCAAATTGCTCGGGGCGATCTCCACAACCTAATTGGAGACCCCGACGCTTGCCCGGAGCTTTACACCATAATGATTGAGCTCTGAACACCACCAACCGTCTAGGGCGCCCAAGCACCCAAGAGGAACAAGCTCAAGGGCGCCAAGCACCCAAGAGTAGTAAGCTTCTCAACTTGTAACTTCCACGTATCACGTGGAGAACTCAAACCAATGCACCAAATGCAATGGCAAGGGCACACGGAGTGCCCAAGTCCTTCTCTCTCAAATCCCACCGAAGCAACTAATGCTAAGGGGGAAAATGAGAGGAAGAACAAGAAGGAGAACACCAAGAACTCCAAGATCAAGATCCAAGGGGTTCCCCTCACATAGAGGAGAAAGTGATTGGTGGAAATGTGGATCTAGATCTCCTCTCTCTTTTCCCTCAAAAACTAGCAAGAATCCATGGAGGGATTGAGAGTTAGCAAGCTCGAAGAAGGTCAACAATGGGGGAAGAACACGAGCTCAAAGGATAAGGTTCAAGGGGGAAGAAGACCCCCTTTTATAGGAAGGGGAAAAACCAACCGTTACCCCCCTACCAGTCCCGCAGAGAGCGGTACTACCGCTAGGCCAGCGGTACTACCGCTTAACAGCCTAAGCGGTACTACCGCTTAACAGCCTAAGCGGTACTACCGCTCCTCCTCGCGGTACTACCGCTCTAGAGCGGTACAACCGCCACTCCTGCCGCGGCTAGTACCGGAAAGTCCGACACGAAAAACGAGCCCTCGAATCGAGGCAGCACTAGCACGAAACCGCAGCGGTACTACGGCTGGGGCTACAAGTGGTACTACCGCTGTGGAGCGGTACTGCCGCTTATAGCATCCAAGCGGTACTACCGCTCCGGCCTGCGGTACTACCGCTCAGACCAGAGTAGGGAGAAAAGCAGAAATGCCATAACTTCTTCATATGAGCTCCGAATTGAGCAAACTCAAGCTTGTTGGTTATAGTAAGAAGAGGCAGGGGAGGTATGCCTAACAAACAAAGGAGTGAAACCTCCAACAGAGAAGAACCGGCGTACCCTCCAACATCGAAAACATCATAGAAGATGCAAGTGAACTCCGTTTTCGATGAACTCAAGCTTGTCATAAAAAAGACCAAGAGCTCCAAATATCACAAGGAGAAGAACCAAACAAGAACCAATAAAGATGATGCAAGGATGCAATGGTTTGAGCTCTCTACGAACGATACGATCAAGCAACTCATCGAGAGCCCCCCTTGATAGTACGACAATCGATCCTATAACCCAGTCTCCCACCGTGAGACCGGTAAAATAGAAAACCTATCAAGGGCAAACCTTTGCCTTGCACATGATCCACTTGAGCTAGATGATGACGATCTTCTCCTCCTCAAGATGGACCACCTTTCTTGATTGCGTTGGCTCGATGAAGACTAGTAGATTTCTCCCCCATACTCCACTATGGGTGAGCCACTCTTCTGCACATCTTCACAAGTCCATTGTCGCCACAATGGACGGCAAGCTTCAAGCATATGATCTCTTCGTGATGATCCTACTTGAACTTGCACAACACAACCTAACCCCACAAAGAACTCTCACGAAGACCATGGGTTAGTACACAAAGCGTAATTGACCATGCTTACCATACCATGGGATCGCTTGATCCCTCTCAGTACATCTTCTATGCTTTGTGTGTTGATCAACTTGATTCATTCTTTGACTTAGTCTTGATCAACCTTGAATCTTTCCAACTCTCTTCATTTGGATGATGTCTTGAAGGTAAACATGAATGATCACACACTCTTCTTCTTCAAGACATGCTTGCTATAAGCGCAATACTCATAAGACCAATCTTTGGATAATTTCTTAATAGCACCTTGGTCATCACAAACTCTCCTTGAAACCAACAAATGGACTCCAAGAAAAGCCTATGGACAAACCCTTCAAATATAACTCAAGGCAACCATTAGTACATAGAGATTGTCAACAATTGCCAAAACCAAACATGGGGGCACCGCATGTTCTTTCAGTGTGCCATCTTGCAATATAGACCGTCCGATCTATATCTGACGGATGGAAATTAAACTAAAAGATACCCGTACCCCTCTCCACATTTGCAGACAAGGCCTTCCCTCGTTCATCCTTATCTCCAAAAAACCTAATTGTTGAGCAATTAAGAAAGGAAGCCTCTGGAACAAACTGGCCTGGTGGCTGCTGCCGGCGTCGTCAATCCCCATGCCTCCGCTCAGTCCCCCACCAACCACCACCACACCCCACTCTTCTTCACCTTATCTCATATTTCTCGAGATATCATTAGTTTTACAGATGGGATTACTCCCGCAAGGGTCAATCACAACAAGTGTTTTATAAAAAAAATGCATCTTGATGTTCTGTGTGATGCATGGATCTTGCTAGTACTCCTAAACAAGACTAAGTTGGTGATGCTAGTGTGTCTGCCATCTGTCGTTTCTGACCATTAGATCTACATCTAATGATTGTGAGGTAAGCAGTTGCCTTTTCTCACCAACATCCCACTTGTCTACCAATTTGCAGAAAAACCTATAATTAGTATCTTAAAACCAACCACATCCCTCCCTGACCTCACCAAAACAGCCCAAGGAATATATTCTAATTGAAACATAATATATCTCTAGTGACATATGTATATCAAAATTAGAGTGTTTTCTACCAAGTTTGTGAATAAGTACTATTCTAATTATGATTCGTTGCAACGGACATGGACATTGCTAGTATTTCCAACCATGCATTTTTTCCTAGTATTCCATAGTTTCGAGTTTTCCATCAAGATATTAGTCACTCATGGTTGATATTTACTTTCAATCATATACACATATGCGCTATGTAACTAGCCTTGCTTATTGGCTTCCAAAGCTTAACTTCCACTCCTACTTACAATATGTAGAGTATTTAACAAAAAACTACCACTTTCAACCAGCCCTAGGAAGAATCTATTGTATAAAAAATAGCAAAAACATACCCAAAATTTCTTAATCCATGCCAAAAACTACTACCTAGTACTCCTACCAATTAGGTTCGTTTAAACCCATTTATGACAGGGTTGGCCCACACGTCCGTGCTGATGAGGCAGCTTAAACCAACACATTTTGTTTGACCGTTGACACGAGGGACCCACATCTGACCTTCTATCCTGTTATTCCCCCTCAAATCATTATTTTTCCTGAACATTACTTCAAACAGTACTAATGCGTGTTCGTCGGTGGCGCCGGTGATGAGCGAGTTGGCCGCCGCTCCGCCGGACGGGCCGGACGCCGCGCTGGCCTCCGCACGGGTTGGCAGGCTGGCCCGAGCGTGACTCACGAGCGAGCAAGCCGCCGCGCTGGCCTTCGCTCGAGCCAGATGGCTGGCCTTAGCGCGGCGCGCGCGAGCAAGCCGCCGTGCTGCCGTGCCAATCTAGCTAGAAAACCTTGCAGACAAGCAGCTAGATGGAGCTATCTTGGCTAGCTAGCGGCCGCGAGCTCTGAATGGAGCTGGTATCCGGGCTGCCGCAACATGGGCTCCACACTGTCGGCGGTTTTGACCTCGCCTTCTGCCTGCGGCGGTAGCTGCGTCCCATGGCCGAGGATGACTAAGTGGACGGGCCAGAGGTAGGAGGTCACTCGAGGATTTTTGTTGGTAAGAGCATGTACAATGGTTGATAAGGTAGTCTTATCTTAAGTCTGCCACGTATGCAAGTGGTAGTAGTTTCTTGGCATTTTAGTGGTTTCTTGCATTATAGGGGTTTCTTGTAAGGAATAATGTACGTACTACTAGCGACAAAAGGCGATTCTAGGTTGCGTTGTACTCCAACGAGTACTACTAGTGGTCGCGGGAGTGTATACATCTCGTTTTGTGGGTTCGATCCCGGCCGAACGCACGGCGGCCTTTTTTTAAAATAGTACTACTACACTTCACCGTGAGCCAATATTTTACACGGGTAGTTTGAGTTTTAAAGTCAAAGGACGTGCGGCCCCACAATCTGGGTGCACTGGATAGCCTAGCCACGTGAACGGGTTTTCCTTCCCAGCATCCCATGGCTCACGTGCTCGCCCTAGCCGCACCTCGCTTGCAGCTTCCTCATCAGCTAGTAGCATATTTAAACTAGCGCCTCCCCATTAAGCCCGAGGAGCCGGAAAAGCCTGGCGGGGCATTGGGAACTGTGCAATATGGCTCTGCACGTAAAGTGCTCTACTATAGCTTGTGGCGTTGCACGCATGGACTTCACTCCATTATCGGCTCTACTATAAAAGAAATTCCTATTAACGTGTTTTTTTTGAAACGGAGGCAAAAGCTTTGCTTCATCTCTTCATAAAGAAGGAACTACTAACAAAGTTCGACGAGATCCATTACACCTCCACAAATGGAAGCGAAAAGCCTAGTCTCGATGTATCAAATAACTCAAATGTTCTGCCCCCGCAGTAATCATCATTGATAAACAGGCTGCTAGTGTGTGTGTGAGAGGAGCGGCTGAGTAGGCCAGCTACGTGAGAGGAGCGGCTGAATAGAGCATCGAGAGTACCCACTAGGCCACTACGCAGGTGTACTTTCTCTGCATTGATAGTACAGCGATGGTTCTAGAGAACAGTAGTACCCTCCACTTCCAACTGTAGCTCCTTGGCCCTGAGATTCAAGAGTTCAAAACTGGTGCACTATACTAGAACTAGACAAGAAGTACAGCACATCACACTACTAGTTGAGAAAAGTAGTACTAGTAGTGCTACAGTACGAGTACGTACTCCTCCGTCACATAATGTAAGACTTTTTTTGACACTAGTTGGCGTGTACAAGAAATGGCAAAAACATACCCAAAATTTCTTAATCCATGCCAAAAACTAATACCTAGTGCCAAAAATTTCTTACTAGTGCTATTATTTAAAGTATAATGCAATCCCATAAAATTCCATAATGGTAGTACTAGTACTAGTTATAAAGCCTCACCCCTTCGATGAGGAACGATCTACAGTTGGAAGGGACGAGGCCCTGCGATTACTACGCTCTTATCTCCTCCTCGCCAGTTCCCCTCCCCCCGAAGAGAAGGCAGTTCGTCGCTGCTCCCATGGATTCGCCAGGCAGTTCTCCTCCTCGTCGGGGCTGGGAGACCTTGGATGATGATCCTCTGGGAGAAATTGCATGCCGCTCCGACGTCCTCACCGCCGCAAGACTCGGTGCTTCCTGCACCAACTTTTTCAAGACACTGCTTAAATAGGCTTGGGAAAAGGCCATGCTTGTTGGTCTTCCATGCGTCGTCGAGGAGAAGGTTCTTCTATGGGACAATCCTTCGAATAGTCCACCACTCCCTGGCCATGGTTGCACGTTGACTCCGCTAGAGTTGCCGATGTTGAGAGGTAGTCGGATTTTGTCCGATGAGCAGGTCAGTAATGGAGTTTGATCATGTAGTACTTAGTTATTCCATTTCCATCCCGTAATTTCTCCGCTGCCCACCGTCTTATATATAGGTCTGGGTCGGTGCCAACGAAGATTGGCTTGCATACCTCCGGTCGGATACCACCATCATTTTGCACAACATCCACAGCAGTGCGGCCGTTCCGGTAGACCCCTTCTCCACCATTGGGATCGGCCTTCCGGACTGGCTAGGCTTGAATACATATGATGATGCCTACATGAGATTGAAGAAGATAGCAATTGCGGACCCGCCGACAAAGCGACGCGGCTACGATGATTACTATCTCATCGCGGTGTTCGACATAAGGATTGCCATCAATGCAATAGGAAGTAACGGCAGAGGCTGGCGCATGTTGGCGGCGGCAGATTTGTACCCCTACACGTTCGAAGACGCCGTGCGCCATCTAGGCCGCATCTTTGCGGTGACAAGCCAGGGGACTTGTTTCATCTGGTTGCCATCCTACGGTACGGGAGATTACAAATGGAATGCACAAACCATCAGTTTGCATCCCTAACGGTACTCCATTATTTTGCAGGGACCAGTCATCCCCCGATCAAAATAAGATCGTTGATCCTGGATGTGCATTTGCATCCGCGATTCGGTCTAACCTGGAACCTTGTAGTTGACTTTGGCATATTGGGATCAACTATCTTAGCAGTCGTTACCCATGGTACCACATATGTGCAGCATGGTCACACAATCTACCACGATCGGACCGTCACCATCTACCCAGGTATTCCATTTTTTAACCCTCTCGCCTTGTCTTTCATTATTGTACTAGTAGTATACTTAGTAGTACTAGTAGGAGTACTTTTTACCTTGGAGGACACATATAGCTAGCTAGGCCCTTGAAGACTTGAACCCACTAGCTGCCACCATTTTTGTTTTTCCATGTCTTACGATCTCATCCATGTAGCCAAGAGTGTGGCTATATATAATAAGCCGGTTATTTTACTTCCTCTATACCGGAGTAGTACTATTTGCTGCACGGTATTACTAACCGCCATATTTGAGCACAACATTATTATGCATGGACCTTAACTATGTACGTCACCATGTGTCCAGATCTGGGATGCCGCGTGTACCGGATGAACGGCGCCGAGTTCGACCCCCGTGATGCTACGTGGGTGCCGAGGAACACTCTTGGAGAGTACTCGCTTTTCATCGGGGACAGCTACCCCATTGTGAAGCGGATGCCACCTTCCGTGCACGACACGGAAGGCCTACCATTCATGAAGCATGGTTGTGTCTTGATTGCGCACCGCCGGATGAACGACATGCTGGGACACGCTATCCCTGATTTATGCCGCTTCAGCTTGGATGAGTATCCATCGTGTGGAACCAGACTAGAAAGCTGCGACAATGATTCCCGTTGCCCACCGCTATGGATCGTGCCATCCATGAAGAACACCTGGGACTGGAACCTGGAGGAGGACATGTAGCCCATCTATAACGTGTAAGTGGAGTACGGTAATTGTGAACGGTAGCGCTGTGAATATATGTGGACTAGTCGTGCACAAATTTATCACATGAATTGGAGATGAACTTGTGTGGCATAGTGGCATTTTTCCTTTAGAATTTATTACTAGTAAATGTGTTATGTGTACGTGCAACTTGTGTGGTTGTTGCACGGGCTCCAACATGCTGTTTGAGAAAAAAAAAGGTGGCACAGCTTTGGATATACGTGGCGTGGCGGCATCATACAGTAGCATCGTTCGCTATAGTTGTAGTACACTCCTACTAGGACGACAACTCCTATAAAACCTTGCGCTTGGCTCTTTGCCTCTTCAGGAGGTTCAACAGTTCGTACTCGTGTGAACCTTGCACTTGGCTCTTCGCCTCTTCGGAAGGTCCAACAATGATGATACTACAGTACAATATGCTTCTGGCAATCTGACACCGATTGAACTGCTGCACGTCCACCGTGAGGGCGAGGGCGAGGGAGAGGGAGAGGGCGTTGTAGTCAAAACCCTCTCCTCGTCCTGCGAACCACTGCGCGCATGGGTGAGGGAGAGGCGTAGTAAGCAAGCTTCTCCTCGTTCGGCGAGTTGACGGGACACATCAAAGCAGTACTAGTACTAGTAGTAGTCCATACTGCGTCCTTTCCAATTAATATGGCTTAATTTGAAACGAGAAAAATACACTAGCGGTCAACTTATGTAACAATACGCTCTTTACGGTCACTATATATAGTTTTGCGGTGATTATACGATCACTAGCTCATCGTAGAGCACCGTATTGCACCCTACTGACCGGCCACATAGTCGACGTGGCACTTTGTTGACTGGTTAAATTGTCACCTGGTTTCTGGGTCCCACCTGTCAGTTGGCAGAGCAAAGAAATCAGTTAAACAAAACTTTATGCAGGCGTGACACGATTCCAACCCTTGCGCGCGAACCGCCCTGGCTGTGTATGTGAGTGCATGCACGTGTACTCCCTCGGTCTTCCAACAAAGAGTGTACATCGGCTATAAGGCTGGTCATAGTGGAGAGTAACATATACTAGTATCATGCATATGAATATATGATACTAGTGTATGATACTACATCTGTAGTGCTAGTATCATAAAGTAGTATCATAGATGGTCTCATTTATTGCCATGCATGACACATACTCCCTCCTTTCCGGTTTATAGGGCTTATCTCAAAATTTTAGTTTTTCCATTTTATAAGGCTCAATTTGGTTGTAGCATAACATTTATTGTGTTACGGTATCTACCTATGTTACTACTACCCTCTCTCTCTTCTTTAATTGTTTGCCACATAAGCATGTTTGCGAGTCCCAAGTACATGATACTACTTATGTTACCCCCACTATGGCCAGCCTAAAATGAAGAGTGTAGTACATGATGTAAATCTACACTTACAATGCATTTAGCCTTCATTTAATCTTCTTCTCTCAATGGTCGCATGCACACATAAGTCCGATACTTTGGGGTGTTAATTATGCCCTGGTCGATGTGTAAATCTCTAAATGTACAGTCTTTCACGGACGTAGGGAGTAGCTTGAGCACTTGAGCGTGAGCGTGAGCGTGTGTGTTGCGTCGTGTGCTGTGTGCCGCATGGGTGCGTGAGTGTTGCATTCATCCATGTGTACGTGTGAGTGTTGCATGTTGCATGCATGCATGCATGCATGGGGCGTACTCCCTCCCATTGACATGTTCATATTTCAAGCTTCCTCTGTTCCCTCCATATGGTGATACTCCCTCTATTCCCAAATACGGAGCAAAAGCCTACCTCTGTTCCCAAATACGGAGTATTTGTCTTTCTACAGATTTCAACAAGTGACTAGGTACGGAGCAAAATAAGTGAAGTGAGTGTAGAGGCATAGGGATACTGTAGAAAGGAAGTCCTCGCGATCCATTATTCCCCATCTCGGTCAGAGAGAACTATTCAACTAGTCTTTGCAGTGAAGTGACAATACACGCTGCATCAGATGGGACACGTAATTAATAAGTTGAACCAGCGTGTTGGTGTTACTAAATCAGCCTTACCCAGTACTGCCATCATTTTGCCAGTAGAGCACGCTTCCGCAAATACGCCTACTCACCTCTGTCCTCCATTAACTGACATATGGGCCCTCTTGTGGTAGACCCACATGTCATCGGTGTAACTATTTACACTCCGAAGGACGGTATATCATGGTAGTAGTACTAGTAGAATTGAGATTTAATGCACTTTCTTCCCCGTCTTCCAGTCTTCTTCCTCCTCTCTTCTTCTTCCTCCTCTCTTCCCCATCGTCGGCCGCACACCATTTACCCCCGCTCACTGCTCGCCCACCCGCGCCATCTTCCTTGGTAGCTCACGTGTACCATATCCCCCCGCTCACTGCTCGGCCACACGAGGAGAAGCTTCTTCGCTCGCCCGCCCGAATCCACTTCCCCGTTGGCTCGCAGGCACCAAAAACCCCAATGGCAGAACCAACTGACACGCAGAGCCGTGATTGGAATTCCCTCCCCAATGTTCTCTTGGAGCAGATCTGTAGTCGTATGGACCTACTCAGCACCATCCGTCTGGCCGCATGCTCGGTGTCTTTGTACCGTCTACTCGTCTGCAACCGACCGACTCTTTTCAAGACACCCTGCTTGCTGATGCCTGATCCTCGCAGGTGGCCCAGACACCGACTTGATGATCCTACGGAGGTTGCCGTGGTGCCCCTCGACATGCTACCACTACCCGTCCACCTATCCTTCATGCGCGGCCACTACTGGGCGGGCATGAAGGCCAACTGGATCGTCCTCATCCACCACTCCGATAGTCTGTGGAGTCTCGTGGATAACTACACCCAGCGAGAGATAACCCTTCCATCGTTGGATACCACCGCCATCGAGCCTCGCGGCCCGCCGGACACTCCTGCCTACTATGCACGAGACGCGTCAAGCTTTTGGCTCGACCTTTGTTTGCAGAAAGTTGTAATCTGCGAAGTGCCCACACCATCAGAAGACTACATGGATTACAAGCTCATTACCTTGTTCAACATGGGATTAGTCTATCTGGAATCCGGTCACCATACATGGTTATGGCTCATCATCAATCCTGTTGAGGCAACATTTATGTCTGATGCTATAGTGCACGATGGCATCGTTTACGCAGTCGACGCACATATTGGCTGCCTATACTGGTGGAATCTATCGTCGTGTAATTTTTCTATCTCATCTCATCTTTACCTTATGAATACGACTGCATGTTCATTTGTTACAAATTTAGAATACATAGCATGTCTATAACCACATCATTGCTATATGTTCCTCTCATTTCCTAGATTTTTATGACCACACATGTTATTGCTAGAGTTGATATGAGAACAATTGGCATCTAATAATTGTTAGAATACATATTATGAGCATAATATCATGATTGCTATATGTTACTCTCGTTTACAAGATTTTTATAACAACACATGTTATTGCTTAGAGTTGATATGAGAACAGTAGTAGTAAGTGCTATGGTAGAATATGAGTAGGCACTGTCATAGCTGTTTTCCTCTCATTGTTACATGATGTTTGAACCATGACATATTGCTAGAATATGAAATCCATTGGCTTATTTTTTTAACTTGGGGTATGATTATGACCACGGCATTGCAATTCTCTGTCTATGATATGTGTCACTGTTACAATAATCTTAATTCCACACATACTATGAACATGATTGTTTATTTTTGTCCTTTTGGTCTCTAATTTGAATTGTTGCAGCAGACGCAAATGCGCTGGCCTTCATGATTCTAGGACCTGGAATCGTACCATCCGATGGGTGGTGGTTTATCGCTCGTTCAGCTGACGGCGGTCATTTGATGCTCATTCGCACGTACCAAATTGACCAAACCATTACATCAAACCACATGCAGTACCATGCGTGGGGCGTGCGTGACATTGATGGCTATGGCTGCTTCATGTTCGAGAAATATCCCAGCTCCATTGGGTTGGGCGTATTCAACTGGAGGCGGGTTTACAGCCTCGGCAACCACTCCTTGTTCCTCGGGCTCAATTATCCGATCATCCAACCAATCATCGATCATATCACCGGCGATGATTACCGTGCTATGCAACTTCCATTCGCGAGGGGGGGCTATGTTTACACATCATACCATGGGTTTCATGAATCACCATATCCAGAGATTCGTCGATACAGCTTGTTTCCAGATAATCTTCAGTGTGTGAAAGGCATCAAGCTTCCATGCGATGGATGGCTTTTGCAAACCCGACATGCGGTGATGTGGTTCATGCCAACAGCAAATATGCACAACTTGATTCGTGCTGATATCTAGACTGAGCCATTTATTCTGCTGCTGTAGCATGATCCTCTTTTGTTGGATATTATGTACTGTTGTTAGTTTGAAGCACTCATCTGGTTTGAAGGATAGTAGATACCTTCCTAGGATCAAGTGCATCCTAACTCACCTGC
>NC_041383.1:540885223-540890929 GCF_002162155.2 Triticum dicoccoides
TATATATATATATATATATATATATATATATATATATATATATATATATATATATCAGTTAGGCTTCAAGTGCGTACTTGTTAGTTAAACCTATGTATAAATTGTGACACTAAATACGACTAGTAAGTAGTATAGTAGCAGTACTAGTATACGTCGGTCAAATTATTCATCATGTCCACACATTGAATTGACGTGACAACATGCTGCGCGTGAGGTGACACAAGAATCCCGGCGGCGTGTTCGGGTATTCTGGACTTCAGATTTGGAGTACCACTTATCTGTCGAAATCTTTCATCATTCACTTAAAACAGTCAATTGATCATACATTGAGTACCATATAACTGGAATTACCGATGCAAGTCGAAGAAGGATTGGCCGGTGCTGCCGGCTGGCATCAAGTTCGATCCCACGGATCAGGAGCTGATCGAGCACCTTGAAGCCAAAGTGAGTGCTGACAGCGTGAGATTTCAGTCTCTCATCGATTTGTTCATACCAACCATCGACAGCGAGCACAACATATGCTACACCCAACCTGAGAAACTTCCAGGTAAGACACCGATCGGCCGTCTACTTGCACAAACATACTCCTTTGTTTGTAGCTCTATTTTTCTTTTTAGACGCAGACCTGGTGAAGCAATTACAATTTGACAGTTAATAAAAAGTGAAACAAGTGACTGCATCATGCCAAAGATGTTATAAAAATGCCAACTACGTACACTAAAACCTGTATTCCACAATACTGCAGGTATCACACTGAGTGGCCTAAGAAAGCATTTCTTCCAGCGCAATTCCAGGGCGTTCAAAAGGGGCACATGGACGCGTTACAAGATACAGTCGGAGTGCGGCATGCACGCGATGTGGCACAAGACCGGCAATACCTTGCCGGTGATGGTCAACGGCCGGCAGACGGGTAGCAAAAAAGGTTCTGGTGCTGCACACCAACAAGAACTTCGACCAACAGAGGACCAACTGGGTGATGCACCAGTACCACCTCGGGGACCTGGAGCAAGAGAAGGAGCGGGAGCTGGTCCTCTGCAAGATTTTCTACCAGACGAACACTAGGGCGAAGAGTAAAAAGATTATAAGTTAGTTTGGTATTGGTAGTTGTACTGCCTTGTCGTCCGCAAGTTGGTATTGTTGTTAACGATCTTTTGGTATGAACTTGCATTTGCTTCCAACCATCATGCCGAGGGTCGACGTGGATATAAAGCTAAATCATTTATTTTGAAACGAATTTTCAGGCACCTGCTTTTTATTTGATGGGTAGCTTAAGCACCTGCCGTTCGAATTCCCAGTTCTCCAGTTTTTTTTGAAACAAGTGCATGCACTTATTATCATGATAAAAAAAACAATATCCGTGATGCATCCCAGTTATCAGTCTGTACTTGCAGAATTCTCTCGTTTATTGAGCACGTATATTGTTTTTTTAGGTCGAGCAAGTTTCAACTAGGCTGCAGACTGCCCAGGGTTGGTTTTGTTTTTACCAGGCCCAGCCCATGACGACAACGGGGCACAAAGATCCAGCAGGTATCTACTGGCCTCTGGCCCGCCAGCGTTAGTTATATCTTGTCTTACAACATCCGCAAGCAGTTTTTTACTGAATCAAACACACATCACAGTTCTATTTTCCTCTTGAAACGCATGTCCTACATCCGTTTTCTAATCTCCACATATAGTTTTACTAGTTCATATACACGTATTATTATATTGAAAACACATAAAATTCCCTTTTCATATTTACATCTTTATTTTTATTATTTTTTCCCACCCAGCGCTAATTTTTTTACCACTGATTTTCCCTTAAACCAACTCAATTGTCCCCCGTCTTATTTGCTTACAAAAACAAAAAGACTTTTTTGGCAAATCAATAAGTTCTTAAAAAATGTTTAACATTTCGGGATTACAACAGTTCGGACTCCACCGAAATATGCAAAATAAGGTTGACAGCTGGGTCCATGGCCACAGCCCAGTTTTTTTGTGACTTGCCAAGTAAGTCGCTTTGTCAGGCCTGTTGGGCTGCAAATCTTTCAAGACGAGGAGAGCTTTCATTCGGCTGGCCGAGAAAATGGCCCATCAGTAATGACAAATGGGTTGTACATTTTTAAAACACATCTAACCGGCAATTAGTTTCAAATATCTTTTTTTTTATTTCGAGATTTTAAATTACATTAATTTTTATGCGTGGAGAATTTGTTGGATTTTATATTGATATACATTTATTTTTAAATTCAGTTTGAATGTGAGTCGAAATTTCGGGATTAAAAACAGTTCGGATCGCACCAAAATATGCAAAATTTCGTATAATTTTTTAACCGTGGGCACAATATGGGTTGTAATGCTAACAAAAAGAATATGTGCTCCAAAAAAACCTTAAGAATTAGCAAATGGGTTGTAAATTATTAGAAATAATGGCAGATGGGTTGTATGCTGTTTTCCACAGATTTGAGGCTTTCCTGAAAAAAGGTTGACGCACAAGCAGTGACTGTTGGATGGCCATCCAACGGCCGTCGTGCTTCTTCAATCTCTGCTCTTCCTGCTGCAGCCGCTCAAACAAGCGCTGGCGGGACTGCCTGCTCCCTCCTCCCCACGGCCGGCTGTGCTGTCGCACAGGCCTCACTGCCTTACCATACTCCCATCGCTGGCCTAGCCATCCCTCTACTCACCCACACCTATTGTTATTCTCCGGCGACGGCAAACGAACCAGTAAACCCTCGTACAGTCGTACTCCTCTCCGCGTGGGCATCCTCTGCCGAGTCTTCCCCGGCTCCGCGTCGTCCCCTTCCTAGGCCTCGTCGTTGTCCACCGCCTTGGTGCTCTCGACGCGGCATGGTCAATGTGGTCAACGACATTCCATCGGAAGAGTATTGTACGTGGAGAGGCTGACAGCTGGGTCCACGGCCACAGCCCAGTTTTTTATGATTTGCCACGTAAGTCACTTTGTGAGGCCTGTTGGGCTGCAAATCTTTCAAGACGAGGAGAACTTTCATTCGGCTGGCCGAGAAAATGGCCCATCAGTAATGAGAAATGGGTTGTACATTTTTAAAACACATCAAACCGGCAATTAGTTTCAAATATCTTTTTTTTCATTTTGAGATTTTAAATTATATTAATTTTTATGCGTGGAGAATTTGTTGGATTTTATATTGATATACATTTATTCTTAAAATCAGTTTGAATGTGAGTTGAAATTTCGGAATTAAAAACAGTTTGGACCGCACCGAAATATGCAAAATTTCGTATAATTTTTTAACCGTGGCCACAATATGGGCTATAATGCTAACAAAAAGAATATGGGCTCCAAAAAAACCTTAAGAATTAGCAAATGGGTTGTAAATTATTAGAAATAATGGCAGATGGGTTGTATGTTGTTTTCCACAGATTTGAGGCTTTCCTAAAAAAAGGTTAACGCACAAGCAGTCACTGTTGGATGGCCATCCAACGGCCGTTGTGCTTCTTCAATCTCTGCTCTTCCTGCTCCAGCCGCTCAAACAAGCGCCGGAGGGACTGCCTGCTCCCTCCTCCCCGCGGCCGGCTGTGCTGCCGCGCAGGCCTCACCGCCCCACCATACTCCCATCGCTGGCCTAGCCATCCCTCTACTCACCCACAGTCCCACACCTGCTGTTATTCTCCGGCGACGGCACACGAACCAGTAAACCCTCAAACAATCGTACTCCCCTCCGCGTGGGAAACAACTGTCGAGTCTTCCCTGCCTCCGTGTCGTTCCCTTCCTAGGCCTCGTCGTCATCCACCGCCCTGGTGCTCTCGGCGCGGCCTGGTCAACGTGGTCAACTACCGACATGCATCTGAAGTGGACTGTACGTGGAGAGGCCGACAGCTGGGTCCACGGCCGCATGCAAGGAAATGCCTCCTTATTACGCGCAAAATAATGATTCCTCCACCTGACATCAGGGACCCACCGAAAGGTCCTCTGTATTTCGCAAAAAAAACATTACCACCGCTGACAGCTTGGACACACCAGCTATATCTTTGCACGCAAGGATGTGCCTCCTTATTACGCACAAAAAATGAATACTCCCCATGTTAGCTGGGACCAAGTATAGTGGCAGGCTGACTTGTTGGCCTACTAAGTTGACGGGGACGGAGGTCTTTGTCAACTTAGTCAATATGCACGATTCTAGCTCCAGTGACCGTACGATGTCCATCCAACGGTCGTAGTGCTTCTTCAACCTCTGGTCTTCTTGCTCCAGCCGCCCAAACCAGCGCCGGTCGTGCCTCGTGCTCCTGCCTCCCGTGGTCGGCTGCAATGCGGCGGAGACCTCACCGCCGCCTACTACTCCCACCGCTGGCCAGGCCATCCCTCTACTCACCCACACCCCCTGTTATTCTGCGGCGACGACAGCCTCACAACGCAGCGAAGCAGTGAACCCTCGTACTCCTCTATGCGTGGGCATCGACTGCCGCGTCTTCCCCGGCTCCACGTCGTCCCCTTCCTAGGCCTTGCCGTCGCCCACTGCCCTGGTGCTCTCGGTGCGGCGTGGTCAACATGGTCAAGGAACAGCTTCCATCGGACGTGGACTGTATGTGGAGAGGCTGACAGCTAGGTCCATGGCTGCAGCAAGGAAGTGCCTCCTTATTACGCGCAAAATAATTATTCCTCCACCTGACAGCGGGGACCCACCAGACGGTCCACCGTATTTCACGAAAAAAAACGGTTCCCCCTGACTGCTGGGACCCATCAGCTACATCTTCGCACGCAAGGAAGTGCTTGACAGTCGGGACCCACCTGGTCGAAGCGTACTTAGCGTTGTCATTCTGGTCGTGAACGTGTACGTACATATATACTGGTCGATGTAGAGGCGCGCACATGTCGTAGTAGAGGCGCGCACGTGTCGTAGTAGAGGCGCGCACGTAGCATGTACACATACGTACAGCGGCCAGTGCACAAGAAGGAAAATACGGCCACGTATGTGTACATACGGGCGGGGTCTCGAACGCCTACTCGCGCATACGTATGGCCAGGGCTCGTGTACATGGCTGGGTCGAAACGGAGAAGCAGCGTCGTCGTCGTGTTCATGGGGAGCCAACCGGCTGGGTCGGAACGGAATGCGTGGTCATGTTCATCGGGAGGGCTTGGACGGAACAAGCAATGGAAACGAGGCCTGGCGTACCGCAGAACGGAGGAAACGGCCTTGTGTTCGACCGGCCACGTTCGAAACAGGATCCTGTTCATCGGAAGGGGTGTGGCGTACCGCAAAATGGAGAAAATGGACCTCCTACGGTCGAAACGGGGGTCCTGTTGTTCGGGGGGTGTGGCGTACCGCAAAACGGACGAAACGGACCTCCTACGGTCGAAACGGGGGTCCTGTTGATCAGGAGGGGTGTGGCGTACCGCAAAATGGACGAAACGGACCTCCTACGATCGAAACGGGGGTCATGTTCATCGGGAGGGGTGTGGCGTACCGCAAAACGGGACTCCGCGGGATACTGTTCATCTCCACCGTCGACCTCCTCCAGCCTCCACGGGCTACCGTCAACCTCCTCCAGCCTCCACGGGCTCCTGTTCATCCAGTCTCCACCGCGCGCTACTCCACTGGCTACTGTTCAACCACCCCTCCATGGGCACCCCTCCACCATCTACTATTCATCCAGCCCTCCACACCACGGGGTCCTGTTCATCCACCCCTCCACGGGCACCCCTCCACCGTCTACTATTCATCCAGCCCTCCACAACACGGGGTCCTGTTC
>NC_041383.1:540891161-540933581 GCF_002162155.2 Triticum dicoccoides
CCAATCGATCGGCTTCAGTTAGCAGCAGTAGCAAAGGAATCGCTCGATCGGGTTCAGTTAACATCCATCGATCGATCGCTCAGGTTCAGTAACGCGTAGCCTGCAGTGCAATCGCTCGGGTTCAGTTAGAGCCCAACGCCTCGCTCGGGTTCAGTTAGAGCCAACGCCTCGCACACACGCGCGTACGTGTACGAGAGAAACGCGCATTGCTCGGCCCCCAACCTCCCATCGTAACCGGGAACTCCCCGAAATTTTCCTCGCCCTCGCTTCTACCACGGTTTTTTCCGTCATGGACGGCCCAAAGAATGTCATCCAACTGCGTCTTCGGCCCGCCCAAGACGAAAAGCCCATTTTCTGTCATGATTTTTTGTCGTAGAAGTAGGAGCCCACCACATCTATGATGATACCGGGTTTTGTCACAATTATCGTCATAGAAGTGTCATATGTATGACAGAAAAAAAATCGTTCGGCCCAAAATGTCACGGATGTGTCTTTTTTTGTAGCGCCTAAAGTATTCACGTTGATCTAACATGTCTCCCATAACATAATTGAATGGGGTTTTCTCGGGATTATCAAAGTAGTACATAATATCTTTCACATAACCAGCACCGAGGGTTTCAGGTGGTTACCC
The DNA here is from genome assembly GCF_002162155.2 of Triticum dicoccoides. NCBI lineage: Eukaryota > Viridiplantae > Streptophyta > Magnoliopsida > Poales > Poaceae > Triticum > Triticum dicoccoides. The sequence goes on from NC_041383.1 coordinate 540,891,793, forward strand.
ATCTCCATGAGCAGCAAGTACACCTATTTTTTTGGTATTTCGTGTTCCATATCCATAACTAAAGATAGAGAACAACTAAGAACAGCAAATAAAAATTACTTAGTGATAAATCAAACAAGCACACACGAGAATATTCACCCCACGCTATGACTCCCCGGCAACGGCACCAGAAAAAGGTCTTGATAACCCACAAGTATAGGGGATAATTGTAGCCTCTTCCGATAAGTAAGAGCGTTGAACCCAACGAGGAGCTAAACGTAGAACAACTATTCTCTCAAGTCCTATTTGCCACTGATACGACTCTACGCACGCTTAGTGTTCACATTACCTAGAACAAGTATGAAACTAGATGTACTTTGTAGGTGTTGTTGGATAGGTTTGCAAGAATATAAAGAACGCGTAAATAAAAAGTAGGGGTTTGTTTAGATAAAGAAGCAATAGAGTAAATATAGCGAGTGTGGAAAAGTGGTGGTAGGAGTTGTGAAATTGTCCCTAAGCAATTGACTACTTTACTAGACCGATAGCAAGTTTTATGTGGGAGAGGCATAAGCTAACATACTTTCTCTTGTTGGATCATATGCACTTATGATTGGAACTCTAGCAAGCATCTACAACTACTAAAGATCATTAAGGTAAAACCCAACCATAGCATTAAAGCATCAAGTCCCCTTTATCCCATACGCCACAATCCCCTTACTCGGGTTTAAGCTTCTGTCACTCTAGCAACCCACTAAGCGAATCATGAATGTATTGCGACACCCTACAGCAGGAATCCCTCACACTTGCGTGACATGGAGGGCACAATAGGACAGCAACATAACCACAAGCAAATTAAACCAATCATAGCAATTCATCAATCACCGGTAGGACAACGAAAATCTACTCAGACATCATATGATGGCAACACATCATTGGATAATAATATGAAGCATAAAGCACCATGTTCAAGTAAAGGGTACAGTGGGTTGCGGGAGAGTGGACCGCTGAATATAGATGGAAGAAGGTGATGGAGATGTTGGTGAAGATGGCAGAGGTGTTGGTGAAGATGGCGATGATGATGATGGCCCCCAGCGGCGTTCCGGCTCCACCGGAAGCAAGGGGGAGAGAGCCCCCCTTCTTCTTCTTCTTCTTCCTTGACCTTCTTCCTAGATGGGAGAAGGGTTTCCCCTCTGGTCCTTGGCTCCCATGGCATGGGAGGGGCGAGAGCCCCTCCGAGATTGGCTCTATCTCTCTGTCTCTCTCTCTCTCTTTCTGTGTTGCCAGATTCTGCCCTGGCACCGTTTCTTTTATATCCGGAGATCCGTAACTTCGATTGGGGTGAATCTTTCGCCCAGATTTTTCTCATAAAATTAGCTTTCTTGCGGCAAGAGAAGAGCATCAATCACCTTATGGGGTGCCCACGAGGGTCCAAGGTGCGCCTGTCCCCTGTCTCGTGGCCCCCTCAGGCACTGTCTCGTGTTGATTCTTCCTCCCAAAAATCACAAATATTCCAAAATAATTCTCCGTCCGTTTTTATCCCGTTTGGACTCCATTTCATATTGGGTTTCTGTGAAACATAAAACATGCAACAATCAGGAACTGGCACTAGGCACTGGATCAATATGTTAGTCCCAAAAATAATATAAAAAGTTGCCAAAAGTATATAAAAGTTGAATAATATTGGCATGGAACAATCATAAATTATAGATACGACGGAGACGTATCAGTGGCCTCTCTGGTTCTTGATTTCTTTTTTCTTCAAACCACCAAATCTATTTTGGTTTGTTTTCGTCTTATCTAGAACTGTTCTTTTCCATGTGCCATCCTACAAAGTCCAGCTTCAACATGTTTCTGGTCTCCTACAAGTGCAAATCCATAATAAAAGATAAAAACGTAGGCACTCCCTCCGCCCGGGTTTATTCGGACCGAGAGCCAAAATGCTAAGACTAAGGAGGTGCACAATAGTATGGGAGAAATAATTGATTAATTTGCTCCCTAACAACCCAATCAAACCGCCTTATTAACTGACCAGCATATGCGGCGTGCATGCGCATCGAATGAGCGAGGTCCATGTGCTGGCTTCAATGTAGTAACATAGGAAACTAGGCGATTTTTTCGGGATAACCAATGTAATCGATGGAGCAGCCTAATAAACATGCACAACTACCGACGACTCTCGGGCCCAATAAACCCAGACGGATGTAGTACAATACAGTAAAGATGATTGATTATGCATGATAATTGCACAATTTATTCTTTAAATTTGTACTGCAAAACACATGTATCACTCCCCACATGAATTCTACATATCACCTCAGACATACAGACACACTGGGTGTCTAAATAGTGTCTTAAAACATTCCTATGATGTGCGCACTCGTGCTAAGATATATGCTTTGAGCAATTTTCTTGGAAATATATTTTGTGCAATATGTCACACATCATTCAACTATGGTATATGCACCCTTTGAATCCCTATTTGGCCATCCTACCTAGCACTTTGGCGTCTATAATATGATGGATCGCACACTTCCTGGTCTTGATACCCGCCTGAAAGATCATGCAACAACCACGACTTGGTTTCATCACCAACTACTTCAAGCGCAACAACGAATGAAACATGAGGTAAACAAGTCTTGGTACGACCGCACATTTACCACAAATGAACTAATGTACCTAAAAGTTACCACCAACACACAACAACCGGTGGCGGCTCGCGGCAATGTAAATATTTCATTTTGCTTATATGCCCCCCTACATGATCATGTATCATGTGGGTGTGGTGGCGTACCAACTGAAATTTTTAGCCTCCAATCAGGTGCTTCCCGTGGTGTACCTGCCCTAACTCAAGAAGCATGTGGCCTATCAGATCAGAGACAACCTTCTATGCTGCTTATGGCTGATGATGTCTCCCATGTTTCATATGTCATCCTTGAGCACGCCATGGTGTGTCATGGAAAGACCATGACTCCTCGTGCACATCTCATGGATGGACTCCTCGAAGGGATCATGCCAGCTGGGAAGATAAGGTAACATGCATCATGAGGGCCCAACAACACAACCTTAGGGATAATGCGGTCTTGAATGGGAGGGGAATGTCATGATGGGCAAGGCACTTGAAGTAGAGTTGACCTGGGTTACAACTTAGTATGGGTTTCAGGGTACATGTGTGTGTCCGGGGTCGCCAAACCCATCACGTGGCATGTGACTCCGCTTCCTATTTAGGGTGATGTCTGAATGTGAAGTGTATCAATGGCTGCAATGCATGAGCTTGAAACCAAACCACTAAATCAGGGTATCTATCCTCCTCCCAAGTTCCCGATTACCTCTTGAATCACCCTCATCCTTGTGAACCAAGTTAGGAACATGACATTGTTGAACCAACTATTAGAACTAAACCGGCTACAAATTAACACTCATCATAAATGCTTTCCTTGTTAAACCAAGCCATGAAAACCAACTAATAATGAACACCCATGTTCCATACAAATAGAACAATTATTTTATCTAGTTTAAACAAGGAGATTTCCAATGGTATTGTAACTAACCTGGCAACATCGAGAAGATTCTAGCTTAGAAACTTTTGCATCCCTCCTTCCCAATTTCACAATGTCTGTTCACACGTATACACAAAGACATAAATCTAAATAGTATTTGATATAATCACATTACACTTACTATAACGGCTATATTAATAGTATGGCCATGTAGAACCAATGATTGTATGACTCTATCAAGCATTACTAATGTTTTCCCCTCATAGGTATAAAGACATAGCATACATTGTGAAACACAAGGTATATATGACATTTTCTATACTAAGTTCCTAGGAAATCAATCCAAAATGCAAATCCTTTTAGACTTGCAAATTTGGTCCAAAATTTAGCCAGATCTAAATTTAGTGCACTTTTTCTCATGTGGTTCATGCTTCCTCTTTTTTAGTTTATTGGGCTCATCTTCAAAATGCTTATAACCAAGGAGAACCTAATTAGTTCCTATACCATTAATTAATACATAATGCATATCCCCTTCATGCGTTAGTTAGTTTTACAATGAGAACCAAATTGGATAATTTAATGCAAATGCAGTAAATGTTTGCCTATTTTTTAAAGCAAGAGGGTTTACAAACAAGAAGCTTTAGATTTTTTAGATGGACATAATAAACTACAATGGAGATAATAATAATATTTAGCTCCTCATCAATTCCATCAAGAGTTGGGAATATAACTTTAGTGTCTATAGAAAATTGTAGGAATAAATGAATGGTAGCAACGACATTTTAACTTTTGATAAATGGATGTCCTCATTGGTTTGTTTGAACATATTAAGCTGATACAAGCACAAATAGTTTAGGCCCCTTGCTTCTGCATCCTTGATGCACACAACGAATAAGGGCATACAAGAGCCATCCACGAGCAAGGGGAAAGTCACCTGAAGAATGGCGTCATGTCAAGGACGAACAACGACAAGAGAAGGAGATCCAAAACGAAGGGGGTGAATGGGAGCACGATGAGGCAAGCCAGCCGCACCCCCCCCCAGCCTCATCGAACCATAACCAGCGGCCACCTCATGGAGGGGCAGAACATGAAAAGTCAAAAACTCCCTCGGTGGGGCACAGAAATATCGGTAGTGGCACGAGATCTTTTCATCTCGAGGGTGCTGACGAACCGCACATGCCACGCTCACAGGCACAGCCACTAACCGGCGCGGCCCACCAGCGAGGGACCCCACACGTCATCTACAGCAAAGTAATTCTGGAGTAAGCAAAACCAGTAAGAAAAATTGAATGGAAGCTACTATTCATCACTATTCATTGTAGCAGTGATCTGGCTTGATCCAACGGCCGAGGTCTTACAGAAGTGAGATCGTACGACCGAGAACGCATCAAAAAACAAATCCGACAGCCAGGAATCCCGAGAGGCGAGAAGGCTGGGTGGCTCCCGTCGTGCTTGTTTCTGGATTTGTTCGTATAATTCTAAAACATAGGAATAGGAAAAAACATATGATTTGAGATGGAGTGCTATATTTTATCCTACATGAAGTGAAAACACAAGAATTTTCAATAACACAAAGTTTTGTGTATGCAAGAGGAAGTGAAAACTCAAGAAACATAACACTCAAGATGATGTAATACGAATGATATGTTGTCATGTAGGGAGGGTAAAAAAGATGTGATGACCGCCTCTAACTACGCCACCTTCAACAACTTGCGATCCTCCGACCGTTGAAGCATATACCAGGCATGGATTTCTTTGTAGATAAGTATATAACCTATAAGAATTTATATCCCTCTTATCAGAAGCAACATCATTTCTACAAAGTCAGAATGATCAACAATGGCAGTTGTACCAACCAGGTTTAGAGCCCTCAAACTATGTCAGAGACCTATTAATGAATTAGCAAACATATGGTAACATATTGAGGGGTATAAGTTAGACACGACCATCAGTTTGCGCCACATGGTTTTGTTTCCATGATAATGTAAAAAGTTTTCTTTCTTCATCATGGTTACAAAGAACAACAATTTTGTCTGCGCAACCAAGATCTTGAAATGAATTATCTCTTGCTCTTCAGATGAAGTACCCCTCGGTCCATATGACTCACCTATGCATATAACAAAGGAAAATCCCTGCTTTAAAAATGAATTTTCAGTTTCCATAATTGCATTTTGGATTGGTACATCGAATTTCATTACCGTCCCATACATAGATTCGACAAATAAATGGCTGGTCTGGTGTTGTTGACATCAGATTTTGGCACAGTCAAGAACTTATTTAAAATGGCCTTAAATGGAGAAGTGTTCTACACGAAAAAGTTTCGTATTGTCGATACGAACATCTTTGAAGTTTGGGCCATCGCCATCTGATCTCATCTCGAAGGCCGAAGTTGTGTTCGAAATACTGAGATTTTGTATTCAGAACACTATTCGGCACATTACGCCCCCAAGACTGCCTCGTATGGAAACATGATATACATGGATTGTCTTCGTCTCGTCGAAACGATCGATTTTGATATAAGAATCGTTTCAATCCGAGTTCGTATGCAAAAGTTAGAGCCATCCGAATATAGCACTATCACGAGCCAAAAGTGGCGCGCCCCACCAGACACCTTGTCTGATGGGTAGCGCGAATAACAGTCTGTTTTGCACGAGCGATTTGACCCTCAAGATGAACTCTAATCAAAAAACGTTCAACATAAAAGTTGTTCGTCTCGTCGAAACGGTCAAGATTTCTTTTGGGCTCGTTTCCATCCGAGGTCGTTTACTACCTCAAAAGTTACCCGCAAGGTGCAGCCAGTTTAAACCAAACAGTTTTGGAAAGTTCGGACAAAACCAATCCGAATTTGACTACGGTTTTGGACGTGAATCCAAGCCTTTTCCTTGCACGGGAAGTCCAGCCGCCTCTTATATACTTGAGGGGTGATGGCCGATTGAACAACACACAGTCGATCAATCAATCTACCACTTTTTATCTTTTATCTTTTCTCCTTAACCCTAGTTCTTCTTCTTCCTCGTTCTTCGTTCGTTCTTCTTCATTGCAGGGCGGCGAACCTCGAGGCCCTAGGGGCGATCAGGTAGACCTAGGGCAGCCCATAGCCACCGCGCGCCCAGACGGGGTCCCTCCCGGGCGTGTCGGGTTTCGGGTCCCAAAAGCGCCGGCTTGCTGTCTTGCGTATCGCGCTGGAAGTCGGCCTCCCGCGGTGTGAGTTGCGGAGCATCTCCCTCGGTGCCGCGGGTACACATCGACGTGTTCGTGTGACGCATTCCAGCGTCAACACACTTTTTGGCGACTCCGCTGGGGACGAAGCTTCGAACGGTCTCCGGCCCGTTCTTGCTACGAAGAGATCGTCATCTAGGGTTTGCAGTCTACAAAGGTAATATGAATACCCAATCCCTTTATGTAGATGCAAATAATTCATATGGTGTTACTAGACCATTCAATGAGTATACTCTATCGGCTAACCCTAGTTTTTTCAATCATGCAACTAACTACGTGCAAGGGCCGATTCAAAGTAATTTATATACTTCAACTTTTTATGATATTAGTAACATGCACCATATGTATCCCAACTCACATGCATTGGCAACCCAGCAAATTCATATGCCGATGAGCAACATGATCAGTTCGATTAATCAATTTGAAACACCCCAATTTAGAATTTCCAATGCCATACAAGAAAGTGTTTTACCCTTTTATTCATCGGCGGCTAATGTGCAATATAGTAATCCAACCATGGCGATGAATGAGAGAATTGGCCATGCTACTAGTGGATATTCGACCAATTACTCTCAACCGTCATATGCTACACCTCATGTTACTAATTCTTCGGCACCATACACAACTATAGATGCTCATAATTCGGCTTCACACCTTCCTGGTTATAGCCGAATGAATGTAAATTTTACATGAGCGGTTGTGCCCAACATTGTAGAAGATGAGGTAGTGGTGGCTGCATTGAAGAGTTTAGCCCAAAATAAGAGAATTAGTGCTCTTTGCCTTGAACAACATGAAAAGGGGCTATTTCCTGATTATGCCGCAATAAAAGCTAGAGTTTTGCAAGAAGATGAATCTTTGCCAATTGATAAAATTGGCGAGCAAAAGTATGGTCTTACAACAATGCATATGCCTTCACCTATTACTACATCATATTATACACCCCCTACACAATTGCAAAATTTCAGCAACACCCGTGTGTCATTGCCGAAAGAATCTAAAAGCATTGGGGGGCAATCATATCCGGAGTGGGCTGAAATTGAGAAAAAGCTTAAAGCTAATTTTGCCGCTCGCTGTCCAAAACAAATAGAAAAAGAATTGGCTCAGATAAAAGAAGCATTGCCAATTGGTAGTATCAATGAAAAGAAGGATGATTCGGAACATGAAAGTGCTTCGGTTGAAAAAGCCAAATCAAGTAGTATATATTCTGAATCCATCAAATCCAACGAGGCAAGCATTATTGAGAAAGGGCATGGCAAGCATAGGAAAACAACGGTGCTTGATTTTTCTGAAGTTAATGGAACCTACTTCCTGCACTTTGAGTTACGTGCCGTAGAAATTGACAAGCTTCAAGGACAAGAACAAGTAGCCGAACAAAGTTTGGCCGACAAAAATCTTCAAAGCAATGATGCACGGATTCAAGAAAAAGATGATGACAAGGTGTTGGGGAGCCATCCAAAGACGGAGCAAGATGTTCTTCAAATGGCACCAATATCATGCTCTCCCAACATATTTGAAGAGGTATGCATAGCGAGTAATTTACCTATTTTCAGATTTGGTCCCAACTTCATTATTGATGCATCTATAAGAAATATTCTCATAAGTAATTTTGAAAGACCAATGAAGAAGAGTAATTTACTTGTTAGCAGTAAAATTGTTATGGAACATATCGGTCAACCCATTGCGCCATTTATAAAGACCGATAATGACTTATTGTTACAGCCAAAACTTTTCCCGTTGCTTTCTCTAAAGTTCATATCTAGTTGGTTAGCTTTGCTTATTTCTTACTTGGCTTACACTTGGTCTCAACTGAGACATGTATGTTCTAGATATCTTCGTTTCAGAAATTTAAAGCCAAGGTTAAATTCTATTGAGAAAACCGATGCTAATATAATATCTTATCCAAAGACATCGGAGATAGGGTGGAAAACACAATGCATAGCCGAATGGGGAGATTCCAAATCTGAACCATTCGTTTGCTTATCTCCAAAGCCGTTCAAACAGCAAGATCGGCTAGGAAACAAGAAGTATACCTTCAATTCAAGCATGTGTGATAAAATATTTGATTTGTTGCTGAAAAATAATTACATTACAATTCTTGATCACCATGTTAAGCCATCAATCCAAGGACGAATGTATTGTAAGTTGCATGATTCGTCCAAGCATAATTTTGAGGATTGCAACATGTTTCGTCAAATGGTTAAATCGGCCATTGAAAAAGGACGATTGAAGTTTGTTGAAACACCAAGAGATGACCAGTCCATTCCGATTGGTCCCGATGGCAAAAAGTTTTTGCATCGGCTGCTTCAAGCCGATCCATTTAAAGAGAATGTAAAAGCTGCAGGTGATGGGATCAAGCTTTCAAATAAAGAAGTTGTTGAAGAGCATAACGAGCATAATCTTGAGGGTGGGAGTTCCATCGAAGCTACAATGGAGACGCCAAGGACTGGGGGGCAGCAAGCAAATCTAATGATCGATGAAAGCAAACCAAAAAAAAAACAAAGGCCAGAATAAGCGCAAGTGTAAGAGATCAAAAATCACCTTTGCTGAACTACTGGATAAATATCAAAAGAAGAGTAAAGAGAAGAATGCTAATCGGCCAAATCATGCAAAGAAACCAAGATCACCGCCAAGGCGCAAATATGAGGATTGGTATTGGCAAAGTGATAATTTTAATGCAACATATTCATATCATTATTTTGGGCCGCCAATACCAATGTCGTGGATGCCTCCCTATGCTCATATAGATACATATTCATCATGTAACATGTATGATACAAGGGCACATTCTCCATCTTACTCTAGACCATCTCACCAATACTATGCAGCTCCAAGGAGATCAACATTTGAACAATCACGCGTCAAAGACCGTTTCAATCATAAGGAATCGGTCCAGACCTCAAGGAAGAAGAAAGTGGTGGTAAAGCAAGTTTACCGCGTGAAAAGAGATGGTCGTAAGTGTGCTGCTTCAGATTTGATCTCAAATGAAAAAGAGCCAATGAAAGTGTTGACGTTGGCTACTACAGACAATGAGATGAAGCAATCAATTGTTAAGACTCAGAGTGCCAAATCTGAAGAAAAGAAGTTGAGAGTGCACAAAGCCAAAAAAGAATTGCCATTGGTCAAAACAGAATCACAGCCGAGATGCCCACTCGGCTTATCATATTGGCAAAAGAAGAAATTACAAAATCTTAGTGCACAAGAGCTGAAAAAGAAGAACATGGCATGGGTTCTCAAGAAGATCAATCAAGACAAAAATGATGTGCATGCTTCTGTTGCAACAAGTACAGTAAAAGTGAAGAAGGAAAATAATGAAAGTCACAAACAATTAAGCCGAAGGTGCGCATCACAGCATCGAAATCTTCGGTTAGCACATCATCCATTTTCTTCAACAATGCCATTGATGCGTTTGCCATGGAATTCATCCACAGGTATGATCAGTTACCCTCCATGGACTTATTTTGATCCATGGATGCAACATAATTTTCCATATCATGACAGAGTATTACCAAATCACTATACATTTGGTTAGTTACATTTTTGTTGCTAAGACAAAGGGGCCGAAATATTTTATTGCTATTTTATTTGTTTATTTCGGCTATACATTCTTTAATGGATGAATTCTACATGGACCTCATGATAATGGCCGATAGTTAACTATCGTCCTAAGAAACTATCCGATTATGGCGGGTGTGAAATTCTAACATCGTCCTTAGTTCAATTGGAACCGAGACAAGGTACATGTTAAGTGATATTAATCTTGTCTCTCTAGTGCTATGGAGATTATGTTTCGATGGTTGAATTCATAACAATAGCCACGGTGTTGGTGTTGTTTATATATCTCCATATGGTGCTGTTATGTGAAGCCTCATGCTTCTTAAAATATTTATTGCACAATAATCAAAGCCGAATATGCAATGTTATTCGGTTTGGAACTTTTGCCATATGTGCTAAACATATTGAGGCTTTTGATGATTCGTTATGAGTAGTGCAACAAATATCCAAGGGTTATGAATGTTTTGACGAATCACTTGTAGTTTATCTTGAGGTATGCCTAGATGCAAAATTTATCTTGGTTGCTTTAAAACTGTTCATATTTCTAGGCATGACAATTCAAAAGAGTTGGCACAGCAAGCATAAGGCTACTATGTTAATCATGGTGTATTGTATTTCATTCAATAGCCGATGCTTACTCTCGTCAACATAGGTAAGGCTGAATCGAAGTCCATCGCTTCGGCCACTAATGATTTTTTTATGCAGGCAAAAAGTAAGGATTGGAGAAAGTTTATTATTGATTATCAGCAAAATCCTAGCAAAAGGGTGAATAATATGGTTCCGAGGATCACCTTGAGATACATATCTATGGGACTTTATCATCGGATTGTTAAGGAAGTTGAGAAAGTTTCACCCAAGCTTGCATCAAAATATTCACACAAGCAATGGCCGATATAAACTTATCGTCCTAAGAATATGACAAAATGGCCGATGGAGTGTTGACATCGTCCTTAGAGCAAGCTGTGTGCAAGTTATTTTTCGGCACACAGGCTTTGCCGAAAAACAGGGGGGCATGTGTTAACACCAGATTTTGGCACAGTCAAGAACTTATTTAAAATGGCCTTAAATGGAGAAGTGTTCTACATGAAAAAGTTTCGTATGGTCGATACGAACATCTTTGAAGTTTCGGCCATCGCCATCTGATCTCTTCTCGAAGGCCGAAGTTGTGTTCGAAATACTGAGATTTTGTATTCAGAATACTATTCGGCATATTACGCCCCCAAGACTACCTCGTCTGGAAAAATGATCTACATGGATTGTCTTTGTCTCGTCGAAACGATCGATTTTGATATAAGAATCGTTCCAATCCGAGTTCGTATGCAAAAGTTAGAGCCATCCGAATATAGCACTATCACGAGCCAAAAGTGGCGCGCCCCACCAGACACCCTGTCTGATGGGTAGCGCGAATAACAGTCTGTGTTGCATGAGCGATTTGACCCTCAAAATGAACTTTAATCAAAAAATGTTCAACATAAAAGTTGTTCGTCTCGTCGAAAAAGTCAAGAATGCTTTTGGGCTCGTTTCCATCCGAAATCGTTTACCACCTCAAAAGTTACCCGCAAGGTGCAGCTAGTTTAAACCGAACAGTTTTGGAAAGTTCGGACAAAACCAATCCGAATTTGACTAGGGTTTTGAACGTGAATCCAAGCCTTTTCCTTGCACGGGAAGTCCAGCCGCCTCTTATATACCTGAGGGGTGATGGCCGATTGAACAACACACAATCGATCAATCAATCTACCACTTTTTATCTTTTATCTTTTCTCCTTAACCCTAGTTCTTCTTCTTCCTCGTTCTTCGTTCGTTCTTCTTCATTGCAGGGCGGCGAACCTCGAGGCCCTAGGGGCGATCAGGTTGACCTAGGGCAGCCCATAGCCACCGCGCGCCCAGACGGGGTCCCTCCCGGGCGTGTGGGGTTTCGGGTCCCAAAAGCGCCGGCTTGCTGTCTTGCGTATCGCGCTGGAAGTCGGCCTCCCGCGGTGTGAGTTGCGGAGCATCTCCCTCGGCGCCGCGGGTACACATCGACGTGTTCGTGTGACGCGTTCCAGCGTCAACAGGTGTAAGTTTCACCTAAATGGGTAATTTTCGTCCACTAACTGAATTGGTTCGACAAGTACACCGTTGATTCTATACCATTTTGTAGTGACATTTTAAGTTCCATAGTCCTTTTCATTCACTAACTGAATATTGATTTTAAGTTCCATAGTCCTTTTCATTCACTAACTGAATATTGGTTCAATGAGCTCATAGTGGATTTCATGCCATTCTGTAGTGAAATTTTAAGTTCCATACTCATTTTCGTCTGAATATTGGTTAGATGAGCGCCCAGTTGATCATGTGCCAATTTTGTACTCCCTCCGTTCACTTTTGTAAGTCGTTTCAGACAACACAAAATAGGCTGTTTTGCACATTGTCTGAAATGTCTTCAAGGTCTTATAAAAATGAACGGAGGGAGTAGTGACATTTTAGCTACAATGTCACTTGTGCCCAACTCTTAAAATACATACTAGAGGTAGTATTATTCGAGTTAATTACAAATTTGAAGGTCTACATCTACATTTTGGATCATAGGTAGCCCTCTCATCAATAATAATATAAGTGTCGTGGTGTGGCTTAGTTTAAAACCGCGACAATTATCATGGATTGGAGGGAGCAGTATTCTTCAGGATAAATCCAAAATTTAATCTAACTCGAAGAAATCCAAATTTTGAGGCCCGGTGTATGTTTTCTAGTGAAGAGATTGTCCTACTTGCATTGACCGTAGATGATGTGTCAATGAGATAGAGCCGACAAGTGGTTCTATAATTATACATACTCTAATGCTTGTTAATTCTTGAGAATTGTGTTGACAACCAGGAGTGCTTATAAGGCTGGTCATAGTGGGAGTAACATAGGTAGTAACATAGATGTCACATAAGCAAAAATGATGATGTGGCAAGTAGTTAATGAGGAGAGAGGCAAATAGAGTAACATAATATGTTACCATCACATAGCGGTTTCCAATGCATAATGAGTCTACAAAGTAATAAATGAAGGTAACTATGTTACCACACCTATGACACTACCCACTATAAAGGTAGTAACATAGACTAGTAACATATGTATGTTACTAGTCTAAGTTACTCCCCACTATGACCAGCCTAAGTAAATTATTGCCATAGCATTGGTTCTCTATGCGACAGCGGTTCGTTCATTATTCTTCATAAATCACTACCCGCGTCTTTCCAAAAACAAAAGACTTTTCCAAAAAAAAATAAGAAGACCCCCAGCACCAAATCTGTACACAAATCCTGAACCCTGCGGCTTAAATACGCCTCATTTCGTAGCGATCCTCCTCCACTTTCCAATCTCCCATCCCCTCCCTCACAAAGTCCGCAACATCTCGCCCCATGTCCCACGCCATGGCAACCGTGGACATGCGGCGGTTGGAGACGGGCGCGGGCGGCGGTTTTGACGGCATGGGGCTGTCCAAGCGGGTGGACGACGACCTCGACGACGACGGCCGGCCGCGGCGCACGGGCACGGCGTGGACGGCCAGCGCGCACATCATCACCACTGTGCTGGGGTCCGGCGTGCTGTCCCTGGCGTGGGGGGTGGCACAGCTGGGCTGGGTGGCCGGGCCCGGCGTGATGACTCTGTTCGCCGCCGTCATCTACTACACCTCGGCGCTCCTGGCCGACTGCTACCGCACCGGCGACCCCGTGTCCGGCCCGCGCAACCGCACCTACATGGCCGCCGTCCGCGCCACCCTGGACGAGTCCAAGGTGAAGCTCTGCGGCGCCATCCAGTTCGTCAACCTCTTCGGCATCGGCATCGGCATCACCATCGCCGCGTCCGTCAGCATGCTGTACGGAACTAGACTAAATCGCACTCCACCACAACTTCCTACCTTTTTTCATCTTGTCAAACAATCTTCATTCCTTTTTTGCTGGATTTGGTATGACGAACAGGGCGATCAAGAAGGCGGGATGCTTCCACAAGGAAGGGCACAAGGGCGACTGCAACAGTTATTCCATGAGCCCGTACATTGCCATCTACGGCATCATGGAGATCTTCTTCTCGCAGATCCCGGGCTTGGACAGTATGTGGTGGCTGTCCATCCTCGCCACCGTCATGTCCTTCACCTACTCCACCATCGGCATCTCCCTCGGCGTCGCGCAGATCGTAGGTACGTGGTCTCTGGTCGGTGTGGGGTAGTATATACCAAGTCTTAATTAGACGCGTCGTCGACACGTTGAATCAAGGGAATCTAATCTATTGACGACGACATTGCTACAAAATTTCAGCCAACGGGGGAATCCAGGGCGGCCTCACCGGCGTGGCCGTCAGCATCAACGCCGCCGGCAAGAGTATCACCGTGATGGAGAAAGTCTGGCGTAGTCTTCAGGCGTTTGGGAACATGGCTTTCGCCTACGGCTTCTCCATCGTCCTGCTCGAGATCCAAGCAAGTCGCTATCCAGATACTATCTCGATTTTGCTTAATTAATGACCTGTCCTGTCTTTGTTAATTTGGTGATTGTCGTACCCAGGTGGGGGTGTGTTTGCTGATTTGTTCTTTGTGCATGCTGATTATTGTTGCAGGACACGCTGAAGGCGGCGGCGCCGTCGGAGGCGAAGGTGATGAAGAAGGCGACGGCGGTGAGCGTGGCGGTGACGACGGTGATCTACCTGCTGTGCGGGTGCGTGGGGTATGCGGCGTTCGGCGACGGGGCGCCGGACAACCTCCTCACGGGCTTCGGCTTCTACGAGCCCTTCTGGCTGCTGGACGTGGCTAACGCCGCGGTCGTCGTCCACCTGGTCGGCACGTACCAGGTCATCACCCAGCCCATCTTCGCCTACGTCGAGCTGCGGGCCGCCGCGGCATGGCCGGACAGCGCGTTCGTGGGCACGAGGGAGGTCCGGCTGTGGCCCACGGCCGTCCGCGTGTCCGTGTGCCCGCTCCGGCTGACCTGGCGCACGGCGTACGTGTGCGTGACGACCGCCGTGGCCATGGCGATGCCTTTCTTCGGGTCCGTGGTGGGGCTCATCGGCGCCATCTCCTTCTGGCCGCTCACCGTCTACTTCCCCGTGTCCATGTACATCGCGCAGCGCCGGGTGCCGCGGGGCAGCACGCGGTGGATGTTCCTCCAGGCGCTCAGCGCCGTGTGCCTCCTCGTGTCCGTCGTGGCGGCCGCCGGCTCCGTCGCCGACGTCGCGGCCGAGTTCAAGGCCCACAACCCGTTCCGCCGGGGGTGACCGGGTCTCTTCGGCCGGCGATGCTCCGCTCACTCAACCAAGTTGGCGAGCAACGTTTTACTGCTTCGATGTGCTACTACTAGTACTAATTACCGTGTACTCTGTGTCGTCAGAAGCTTGTCTTCGTCCGGTGGTCAGGTGCTGAACCGGACTGTAGCACCGGGGGCCGGCGGGCCGTGGAATAGTCGTGTGGCTAGCCTACTGGCATAGTGGTCGTGGTTGTGGTTGTGGGTGACACCCGCTCCGCTTGGCATGTGTAAACGTGTGTTTTCTTCCCGGTGCCCTTGTGTCTAGACGTGCTGGGTTTGTCGTGCGAGTGTTTTTCCACAGACCGGGAAGTTAAGTCAATGGAGTGGCGAATTATACAAGGCCACCAACTACATGGGCAATCTTTTCTCGTCAAACACACTCGAGTCCACTGAAAAGCATGGCCCGGTCGTTCCGGTGCGTGCTCGGCGCATGCATGTGGGGCCTCCTCTAGCGTTTCGTTTGTTGTCTGCGTGTTTCGGGCTATGGCGCCGTCGCTCGCATCACCGGCGGTCACGCCATCGCTAGGACTGCTGTCCGTTGAGAGAGACCGATGGATTTTGGCTGCACCAAGAGAATGTCCCTTTTGGAGGGAATCACAGAGAATGTCCCTAACTTGTGAGGATTTTGGCTCTATGTTTTTTTTTGTCTTAAAAAAGACTTTTTTTTTCCTTGGCCTGTTTGGGACAAAGCAAAAATAGAGCCCCTAAAATGCGACATGGATTTTTGGGACATGGTGGCGCGCGAGGATGGAATCTGGGCAGTCCATCCATGCTATGAGA
This sequence comes from Triticum dicoccoides, assembly GCF_002162155.2. Classification (NCBI taxonomy): domain Eukaryota; kingdom Viridiplantae; phylum Streptophyta; class Magnoliopsida; order Poales; family Poaceae; genus Triticum; species Triticum dicoccoides. The sequence continues at coordinate 540,908,081 of NC_041383.1, forward strand.
TTAGCAACTAATATAGTGATTGAATGAATACCCAAACAATACGACAGATTAATTCAGCAAATACGTGTACATGGTTTGGTGGCTAGCCATCTTAAATGGAGTTGAATACAAGCGATTACACATGCAAAATACGGTCCTTACCGTCCTGCCATGTTAATGTGATGCAGGCCATTTAAAACGCTGGTCAACACCGTTTAAATACGTCTGTCTCAAAACTATATGCCTTGAATGGCAGTTAACAAGTGTGGGCCCGCCGTTTCCGTTTTCATTTGTTTTGCCCAAGTTCATTTTGCTCGTGTACTATTGAGGGTATTACTGTATCAGTTCATCAGAGCTCTTCGTTCATTTTAATGCTTCGTGGATGATAGGATATCCCCCTAAGAATTAATGTATATAACATAAACTCGTTGCGGTAATAACAAATTTCACGGGAAGGTAACAGTAATACTCCTACACATACAACCTTCTCCAACCTGCCCGCTGAGAAGGTGACCATGGCATCAAGCTCAAGCTACGGCGGAAGGTTAGCCATTCGTTAATGTGCACTACTATGGCAAGACCTTTCCTACGCTCAAAATATGTGCTCACGCGAGTTTTTGTTATTCATTTCCAAGGCTCGTTGGTAACCTAGTGCAGGAACTTGCAATATCCACCAACTGACTTTGCACAGGTTGCATACCCATGATGGATTAGATCATAAGAAGGTGTGTTGAAGGAAGCTGATGAACTAATCCATTCAGGCCATAGGATGAGCGGATGGAGAGCTACCTGCTCTGAATGTGATGAATGGATATTTGTTGAAGGAGATATAATGAACTAGACTTGAACATGGAGAGCAGTGGAGCATATGATAGAACACATAGCAGGGAAGGCCAGCAGTTGAACAATCAGAGTCTAGGAGAAGGATGAATGTGAGGGAGTGAGCGCTGGCTGGTGTGAGGATGAGTAAAAGTAGAAAGTTTGGTGCATGTTACCGTTGGTTGCAGCTGTCCATGAGGTAGAGCTTATGAACTAATGTGAGATATGCGAGAGGAAGAGATTGCAAGAATCAGGGGAAGATAAGGGAGGAGCTGCAGGATGGAGAGGGCTGGAGATAAATAGTGTTGGGTGCCTTTATGTATCTGCTCCAAATAAATGTCTGAGATGGGAGCGGCCCACACCTCGGTTCAATGCCCCGCCCCTGCCTTGCAGGCCATCTACTGCACATGTCAGTTGTAAAAATACGCAGCTATACAGATTGTTATATGGGGGTTGAAATCATTATACGGCTCACGCGTATTGAAGTTGCACGAATCACGCGAGTACATGCCGTGTGGATACCAACCGCGCATGGACGCATGTCCACTTGCGATTATTCGCCCTAAAATGTCACTACTACCAGTATTACCAAACTTTATTACAAACAATCCCTTCGGGGATATCCGATAAAACTTTATTACAAACAAACAGACGAAATCTCCAATTTAACACACAATATATGAGACGAAACACCCCATCCACACAAACCATAACTAAGATAAAGCCTGTTGCAATGTTTCTCATAACATTTATCAACTAAGCATCGATGGCGCATACTAACAACTTTAAGGCCAACTCCAGCGTTAGACCTCATCCTGTCCGGGTGTGTTCATTTGGGTCAAAACAGACACCAGACGACCCAACACGCGGGCGCAAACAGACTTTTGTTCATTTTATGTCCGCTTTTGACCCATCTCTGGTCCAAGTTTGGGCCGCTTTTGAGGTGAAACGGACAGCGCGCGTTCGGGGGGACACGCGCTTGTCCTTCCCTGTCCCGCCCGTCGGTGGCACAAAGCATCCGCCCGGCGCCCCATTTCGCGTCATTTCCCCCAAACCCTCCCACGTCCTGACCTCCCCTCCGCCCACCACCCTCCCGCCATGGCCGATGCACTGCCAAATTCCGGCGGCTAGGCCGTCGACCCGCCCGGAAAGGTGAACAAGAAGGCGGCCAAGGGTCCGAAGAAGCCGCGGTCGGAACTCACGCCGGTGGAGCTTGCAAAGCTGGACGCGGGATCAGCCAAGAGGAGGAACCGGAGGGCAGCGGCCAAGGGCGAGAAAGCCGCCCATGTTCGTCGTCGAGCGTGCTACATTGGAGGCCGCGCGGCACAAGGCCGACGTCGATGAGAAGGAGGACATCATCAACAAAACGCACGCCCTCCTCGTGCTTAGGATTTGTCGTCCGACGAGTTTCTTGGCAGTGCCCATCAGCACCGCGAGCACAGGCTCATCGGTCGCCCGGCCTCGGCACTGCCCCTCGCCGACGTCGCGGACCACGCCTTTTCGCCCGGTTTTCCTCCGCCAAGGTATGAAGGCCAGACCCGTTTCTCGGGGTCGTCGGACATGGGCGTGACCGCACCATCCACCCCGTGCCCCTTGGCCGTCATCGACCTTAATGTCACACCGGGGTCCAGCAGCGGCGGCCGCCCGTCTGTCGAGATGCAAAGACAGCAAGCACGACCGCCATCTACGGCCACCATGTCGTTGCCCCGCGTCCTGTTCGACGAAATGCCAACACTAACGCCAACGGTTGACGACCCCTTCTACAACCAATTCATGGAGAATGTCATCTACAAGGATCGTGGCAAGGCCTTCCAGATGGGTGGGCATGATGATGCCTATGATCTCGAGGAGACCCGGAGTCAGGATGGCCGCGGCCAGTACAAGTTGTCAATGAAGACACTGAGGCCCACGACCATGGTGACTCGTGGCATGAAGATGGTGACATCTACTATGAAGGTGAAGGTGATGAAGAAGAGGGATACATCGATATTGGGGGCGAGCCATTGTTCACCGACGAGCTCACCCAAAGAGCGGAAGCACAAAAGAGGAAGAAGAGCATTCGTACGGGATCATACTCACGAGAGGAGGACAAGTTGATTTGCCAAAGTTGGATGGAGGTTGGCCAAGATCCGAGGATCGGTGCGCAACAAAAGGGACTTGTTTTTTGGACAAGAGTTCACAAAACATTCCATGAAAGAAAGTTGTTTCCGCCCTACCAATTTACGAGCGACCGTGGCATCACCTCGATTCAAAAGAGGTGGTTGTTCATCCAACAAGAATGCAACAAGTACTGTGGCGCACTTGAGAGCGTTGAAGCACATCCTGTGAGTGGTATCGACATCGGGAACATGGTATCGTCTCTTATCTTTCATTGCTACGGCCATGACTTCAGCCTTGTATATGTTTGCATGTCCAATTGTTGTTGATCGTGTAGGCATTTCAATCTTTGGAAGCATTCAAGGCCCGACACAATGACAATCCATTCACTCTTACGCATTGTTGGACACTCATCAACAATTGCCCTAAGTTAAAAGATCAATACCGCGAACTTCAAAGGAAGAGAGGCAAGAATACGGCCGCGTTGGCCAGAGGTGGAGATGGTGAGGCGTTGAAGAGGTCGAGGGGCAAGACCAACTCCAAGATGGACGACAAGCGTGATGCGTCATCCTTTGCCTTGCATGAGACTTTGCACAACATGATGTCTGAAAAGTAAGTGAGGGACAAGATGAAGCGACAAGGCAAGGAGGAGAAAATGAAGCAATACCCAGAGCTTCAAATGAAGAACCTTGAGATGGAGGAGGCGGCCAAGAAGAGGAAGATCGACATGGAGGAGGCGTCCCAACAGAGGCAGTTCGACATCGAGGTCGCCAATGCCGCGGCTAGGCAGAGGCAGCTCGACATCGAGGCCGCCAATGCCGCAACCAAAGAAAAGGAGGTGGCGCTAGCGATCATGAGCGTGGACTTGAGCAAGATGAGCGAGAAGACGAGGAGCTGGTTCGAGGCCCGGCAGAATGAGATGTTCGAAGCCGACGGTCTGAACTAGGTGGTTTGTTCAGCCATGGTCATTCTTTTTGGAGGCTGGCATGGGGGTCGGCCGCTGGCTCTGTGCCGGCGAAAAACCTATTCATTTTGGAGGCTGGCTGTGTTGCCAGCGACAAAACTATTAATTTTGGAGGCTGAATGTGTTATCGGCGAGGTCATGTAGGCTGGCTGTGTTGCCGGTGTGAACTAGGGCCGTTGGCATGAACTATGGGCCGTGGTTATATTCGAATATTTGTGTTTGAAAAAGGAGGCGGATAGGATGCGGCCAAAGGATGCGTCCATGTGTTGGGCGCACAGCAACCGCACCACAGAAAAGGCACGGACACGACCCCATTGCCCGTCCCAAATGAACAGAATCCGAGCAAAACGGATGTCCGTTTGTGGTCGTGCACTGGAGTTGGCCTAACCAATAGTCAGACTAATTTATTTTTAGTTGTGACTAAAAGAAAGTGGTCTCTATTATATTAGAAGTATTGTCACCTTATTTCTCCATATCAACACAATAAGATAAATAGTGAGACATATGAAACACCACACACTCACTAGAATCATGTGGATGTTGTTTATTAAAGCATGACACATTTCTAGTTTTGTCGTGGTGGACGCACGACAGATGCCAAGGGATGGATAAAGAGACGAGGAGGCTCGAGGGCATTGGTGGGCTCCAGAGGTGAGGTCGGCATGATCGAGCGCGGGACGCAAGACATACCCGGGTCAGGGGCTCTCCGGAGAGATAACACCCCTAGTCCTGTCGAGTGTGGTTGATATGCAACAGTACAATGTTGCTCCTAGAGCTGTTTGGAGGAAGAAGGAGGGTTGGCCAGGGCTTAGGCTACTCCCTCTCCCTGCATGTGTCTGTGTGTTCTACTGATCGGCTGGCTACTTCTCTGCGTGCTTCCTGCTTGCTTGCTTGTATGCATGAGGGCTCCTGGGGGGGGTTATAGGCCAACCCCCCAGGGGTACAATGGTAATGTTACAAGGCCGTAGGGCCGGGTTGTCAACGACTAGGAACCTGGAGCTGGGACCCGCCTGGTGCCAGGGCTCGCCGTGTTCTCCTAGGTGCGAGCCCCGCTTGCTTAGGGGCACTGTTGTGCCATCTTGTCGATCGTCAGGGAGTGGCCGGGTTGAGTCAGGTACAGTGGCGCTCCATCAGGTCGCCGCATGCTGGAGTCAGCAGTGACGATGGGGGCACTGTTGCCACGCCAGCCTTGGTCAGCGGGCAGGTGAGGGGCACTGTTGCCACACTCCGACTGACCTGAGGCATGGGCGGGGCACTATTGCCTCGGTCATCGGAAGGTGGAGACTCGTCCCATCATATGGCCTGGATGGGATAGGAGACGACCCATGGCTGGGTTGAGGAACATGCCAAGGGTGGAGCTGGCTTGTCGGGGAAGTCTTGGCGTGCCAGGTTCGGCCGTCTTGAGCTGGTTGTTGAGGTCGAGTCGAGGAGCTTGGCCGGGTTGGAGAGTTCGGCCAGGTCGAGGGACTTGGCTGGGTTGGGCGACCCGACCAAGCGTGAGCCGGCTTGAGGGGCGATGTTGGCCCCATCGTTTTTGAAAAGGTCTGGGTTCCGTTGCCTGCCCAGGGTTCATCCCCCCGTCAGTAGTCCCCGAAGCTGCGAAGGTCCGCCGTCTTCGGATGGGAGGGCCTTCACAGCCCCCCTCCCGACGAGGCAAATCTTGCGACCGCCGGGTCCGGCAACACCCAATGTGTGCCGGTTTCCGGAAACTGGATCGCAGCATCCCGGCAGCAACGGGAAATCGGAGGGTCCGTCGAATCTTGAGGCGATCCGTTGGGCTTCGTGCGGGCGCCACATGGCGCCTAGAAGTCGGAGGAGCCTGATAGGCCACGCGCGTGACGGGGCTAGGCGACGCGCTGGGGCCCGCCACCGCGCGCCCTTGGCCCACGCGCGTGGATTTATTGCGGCATCCGCAAGTCGGTTGCTCTTCTCCATGCAGTTATTGCGTGCGTACGTGCACACTTATTGCGGGGAAGTGGGAAGAGCAGGCGCAAACTATCCCACTTCCCCATGTTTCGAACTGGGTGTTATAAATTGGGGCGAGGGGGCGGTGGATATCATTCTCGCCCGCGCTGCCCTGCCTCTTCATCCTCTCTCTGCCTCTTGCGACCGCCGCGCTGCGACGCCCGCCGTTTCGAGCAGAGCTCTATCGTTGCTCACCTTCTTTCTTTTTCATCTCTGTCGATGGCGCTGCCATCAGGCTCGTGGATGGTCTCGACCGTCACCCTTGACGACATCGCCTACCTCCGCACCACCAGGCGCTTGCCGAGGGAGACGGAGGTTGCCGTGTGCCTGCCGCAGGGCGAGCAAGAACCGCTGCCCGAGGGCACGGAGCGCGTGGTCTTCTTCCCGCACTTCAAGCGCGGGTTCAGCCTTCCTGCGAGCACCTTCTTTCACAACTTCCTGGAGTTCTTTGGGCTCCAGCCCCATCATCTTGGCGCTGGCGCCATTGTGTAGCTCTCGGGCTTCGCCACCCTCTATGAGGGGTACCTGGGGGTCGAGCCTTCGATCGACCTCTGTGTGCGCTTCTTCTCCTTGAATCAGCATGGGCTGAGAGCCGGGGAGATGTCCGACTGCGGGGCCGCTGTTATCTCGAAGCAGTCGGGCACTAATTGCCACAAGATTCCGATGGAAGATTCTGCCAAGAAATGGCAGAATTCTTTCTTCTATGTCTGCAACCTCGGCGCGGACCGTATCAACCTGTCGCCCTTCGTCAACGCGCCACCGCGGGCGAAGATGGACTGGGGTTACTACCCCAGGCACCCGTCACAAGAGACACTCAACCTCTGCGAGCGGGTGTCGGAGATGAAGCACGGGAGAGGCTCATCGGCACCGACCTCATCGCCGCCTTCATCATGCATCGGGTCCTGCCGCTGCAGCGATGTAGCTGCCTCATCAGTCAAATGACCGGTCTTCAGGATCCCAACCGTATGTCGGCCATGCGCTTGGGGGCGGACCAGGTTGCTCGCCAGGTCAACGACATCTCCAAGGCCGTGCTGCGAGACGACTGGCAGTTCGGCAAGCCGCCGTACAGCCACGCGAATCCGGCGCCCATGGTGAGTCCCTAGTCTCCATACTTTGCTGCTGCACATCTTCTCATTCATCCTGATGCGACATGGGAGGTGCTTCTGAACGCCATCCGACATCCTTACGCCCGGGCGCCATTGCAGGTGGTGCGAGCCGGGTCGGAGGAGCCCGCGGTCCATGGTGGAGGGGAGGAGGCGGCCGCCGACGTCGACGCAGGGCACCATTCGGGTAAGCTTTGTCTTTTGTATTCCTTGAGTTGCCAGGCGTGACGAGGCACGGGCAATGCTGATGCGAGCCATTGGTGTAGTGGCGCTGGGCGGAGGAGGCGGTGGCGCGGGCGATGCCGGGTCGTCGCGGGGGCCGTCGGTGGAGAGCCAGCCGCACGGGAAGGACAACATCGTGCCGTGGTCCCTGGCCGTGGAGCGTGCGGCGAACCCGGCCGGGGGTGCGAGGCCGGCCGCCAAGAGGAGGCGCAATGCTCCGCAGGAGAGGCCGACGAGGCCCGCCGTTCTGGTGCTGTCGGGGTAAGTTTCTCTGCTTGCATCCGAGTGGCCGAGCGGCCCTGCTTGTTTTTTACTTCGTCTTGAACTTTAGGTCGGCGATCTTGCTGGCGAGGGCGGTGGCGGACACCGCGTCCACCGAGGACGCCACATTCCAGAGGAGCTGGTCCACCGCCGCCGATTGGGACGAGGAGGAGCCGACGGATTCGGATCTTGGCCTGGACCCGACCGACACCGAAGGCTTGGCCTGGCGGGATCGGAACAGGGCCGAGGCAGAGCTGGAGGCGGCATCGGTCCAGGCCTGGACCAACACCGCGGCGATGTGGGCGCGAGCCAGCGAGGAGCTGGCGTGGCCGGAGATGCTGATGGGGACAATGATGGCGGCGACGGTCTTTAAGCCGTAGTCGGTGGGGGAGCGCGGCCAAGGAGGCTATGCGGAGGTGGTGGACCTCGATTGGGAGGTCGTGGTCATTAGGGATGACACCTTGCCGCGTACTGACGCGGTTGAGCGGGCGGGGGTCGATGGAGGCGGCGGCGATGCTGTCTTGGAGGAGGCACCGCAGACGATGCCGCAGGGGGCGCCCCAGGCGTCGACGAGCGAGACGCCGCTGGTGGTGGCACCGCAGGCCACCCCGGGCGTCGACGAGCGAGATGCCACTGGTGGTGGCGCCGCAGGCCACCCCGGGCGTTGACGAGCGAGACATCACTGGTGGTGGCGCCGCGGGCCGCCCCGGATGTCAAGCCGGCAATGGCGCTGGAGGGGGCGTCGGGGGGAGACGCCGGCCACAGGGGGAGCGGCCAGTGGAGAGCATGCCCTAGTACTCAGGCCAGGCGGGTGCTGGCCCGCCGGGTCACTGCCGGCGTGGGGCGGGGCCGGCGAGGTCTTCGAGCCTTAGACCTAGGTGGAGGTGGCGATGGATGCCGTCAGCCGCCGTCTGCGAGGGCAGAAGGACCGGATCCACGCCTTCGCCCAGACCGAGGTGGAGCAAACCGGATCCAAGCCTTCGCCCAGAACGGAGCGCGCCGTGCTGGTAAGTTCTTTTCCCTGTCTTTTGCTTTTTCCACTTCTGCGACTTCTTCTTCGTGGGGGGAGGGGGTGCTAGCGCACCCACTAGATGTAGCCCGCGAGGTTCGGGCCAACTACATAGTAGTTGGGTCGAATCTTAAAATGTCGCCTTGTGCTGATCATTGCCTTTTGCAGCAACTGGATTCCTACCGGGTCAGCGCCTTCAACCGGCTCGTGGGCAAGTATCGGCAGCTCAAGGAGCAGCTCGCCGCCAAGGAGGAGGAGCTCTGCGTCACCGCAGGTATTTTTCTTGTGCTCTTTTTCTAGTGGGGGTGCGATAGCGCACGCACTGGGTGTAGCCCCTGAGATTTGGGCCAAATGCGTAGCAGTTGGGTCGAATCTTGAGACTGTTCCTTTGTTTCTGAATCTTCTTCTTGTAGCCGAGGTGCTGTCTCAAAAGACCCGGCTGTTTTGGGTCGGCCTCCACTACGACCGGCTTGTCACCGATGCCGGCCGGCTTGGAGCCGAGGTGGCGCAGGCGAAGGCGGAGGCGGAGGCGGCGGTAGCCCGGCGGGCGCTCGATGAAGCCAGCCGGCTGCAGGAGCAGTTGGCGGGCGGTAAGAGCCGTCTTGAGGCCAAAGTGGAGCGCCTCAAGGCGGAAGCCGCCAAGGTTGTGGAGGCGCAATGGGCCCTGGTCGAGGTGGAGCAGCAACGCGGCAAGCTGGCCGACGACAAGGGCCATCTTCAGGCCAAGGTTGAGTGCCTGAAAGGGCTGATGGCCGCGGCAGAGGAGGCCCGTCAAGGGGAGACCCGCCGCCGTGAAGCGTCCGAGAAGGCGACCAAGGACAAGGACGCCAAGCTGAAGGCGGCCCTTGCCAAGGTGGCCTACTTGGAGAAGACGCTCCATGAGCGTGACCGCACCATTGCTCGGGAGCAGCGCGGTACGTTGCTTGAAGCGTAGCACCTGGAAGAGTCCTTCTCTAGTAAGTGCTTTTCTTGAGTTCTGCCGGGATGGGATCCCGGCTTCTTGTCCTTGGTGACTTTTTCTGACTTGCTTTGCTTCCTGGCAGGGGCCTTTTCGGAGACGCGTCAGCTGGCAGAGGAAGCCGTCCTCTTCCAGCATGACCCGCTGGGGGTTGTTGGCTTCGGGCCCGGCCCACAGGTGGCTTGGACTTTCCCGGAGATCATGACCACCGCCGAGGCTCGTTTGCGAGTCTTGGGCAAGCAGATGGGATGGCTCTCTCAGGCCGGCGTGATGATGACAGCGGCCCTATGTTCGGGTTCCGTCGCGCCGAACAGCTTCACGTGGCTGGAACGGTGGCTGGAGTAGGGGCCAGACCGGCTCCATGAGTGGCGCGTTTCCACCGCTCGTGCTGGCGCCGAGATGGCGCTCAGGTTTGCGGTGTCCTGGCACCCGGACCTGCAACTGGATGCGTTGATGGGCCAGCGGGCCGGGTCGGAGCATCAGCTGCAGGCACAGGGCGAACGGATCGCTCCCGAGCCAGCTATATCACCGGGTTCGCCTTCCATGATGAGTTCCACCCGGAGCGGGCGGAAGATGGCGGAGTCGTGCCTGGCGACGACTATGGCCTGCTTCTGCACGACCTGGAGGGTAGCTCTAAGGATATGAATGTCTACCGCTACGGGGGTGCCGACGAGGAGGACACCGGCACTTCGGAGGACCTGGAGGCCGCCAAGGGGGAGCCGTCAGCTCCGCGCCGGCCCTGGAGATGCCTGAGGATGCTCTGTCATATCTTAGCGAAACTTTCTGTTAGGTAGCAGGTCCACCCACCCACTGGGGGTATTCGGGAGAATGAACTCTGGCCTTGGGACTATTTTTTAAATTTTGTGATGTGTATATTTCGTAGATGCCTGTGCTTTTGCTTTTTTTGCTTTTTGAGTCGTTTTCTTGCGACTTTCCTCTCTCGACCCACCCCCTCCGCGAGTCTGACGGCCGAGGCTCCAGTCAGTGACAAGGAGTTCGGTCTTTGAGAGGAGCGCACGGTACTTAGGCTTTCAAAACGTTGAGCGCGAGCGAAACACCCACTGGGTCGGCTGGCGGCAATCCGACGAAGCCGGTTGGTGGGCAGCCGGTCGTGCGGCCACTTAAAGTGACGGACCGTGTTGGGCGACCCGGTGATCCTTGACTTAGTGTTTGAGGTGTGCTGGTGCTCTGGCCCGTTGTGCTTGCCAGCCGACAGCCAAAGCCGATTCTAGGGCCTAGGGCGAAGTGGGGGGCCGCGGCATCCTTAACGCGTCAGAAATCACCAAGGAAGGCGGCGGGTGGCGACCAAGCCGGCCAGCCCCCGGGTCGAGCGTGTCGGACCGGTGGTCGGGTTTAAGAGCAAAGTGATGCGCAAATGTAGGAGACACAATAACTTGGTCGAAAAAGGGCAGACCCCGAGCGTCGTTCGGGGACTCCATAGTTTCATGCGATTACAAAAGGTAACAATACATACGTGCATACAGCTAACTGTAAAACGGGTGGAGGAGTTCCACATTCCACGACTGGGTTGTTTCTTCACTGGCGGTATCTCTCTTGCGCTTGTTTGACTTGCGGGCGTCGATGAGGTAGTAGGCATGATCACACAAGGCCCTGCTGATGATGAATGGGCCCTCCCATGGAGGGGACAACTTGTGCTGGACAGCTTGCTCTTGGACGAGTCGGAGGATGAGGTCTCCCTTGCGGAATGCGAGGGGCCTGATATTCTTGTTGTGGTAGTGCCTCAGGCCTTGCTGGTAGATGACTGAACGGCTTAGCGCCAGGAGGCGCGCTTCTTCGAGTAGGTCGACGCCGTCTTCGCTGGCTTCCTTGGCTTCAGCTTCGGCTTCGGTGTACATCGCGACACGCGGCGAGTCGAACTCGATGTCGGTCAGGATGACGGCTTCGGCTCCATAAACAAGGAAGAGAGGGGTGAACCCGGTCGACCGGTTTGGCATGGTGCGGAGACTCTAGTGGACGGCCGGCAACTCGTCGAGCCAGCTGCCGGGTGAGCGGATGAACGGCTCGACGAGCCGTGGCTTGATGCCGGATAGGATGAGGTCGTTGGCCCACTCGACCTGCTCGTTGGACTGCGAGTGTGCAACGGAAGCCTAGTCGAGGCGGATGCCGGAGTCAGAGCAGTATTGCGCGAGCACGCCCTTGGCGAAGTTGGTGCCGTTGTCCGTGATGATGCTGTTCGGCATGTCGTAGCGTACCGCGATGTCTTTGATGAACCGGACGGTCGTCGGCCCATCCAGCTTCTTGATTGGCCATGCTTCGATCCACTTGGTGAACTTGTCCACCGCCACCAGCAAATGCGTCATGCCGCCTCAGGCAGTTTTGAAGGCCCCCACCATGTCGAGTCCCCAGACCGCGAAGGGCCAGACGATTGGGATGGTCTGGAGTGCTGACGCCGGCTGGTGGCTGCGGTTGCTGAAGCGCTGGCATCCCTCGCACTTGAGGACGAGTGACTCGGCGTCTTGGAGGGCCGTAGGCCAGTAGAAACCATGGGGAAAGCCTTGGCCACCAGGGACCGCGAGGCGGCGTGGTGCCCGCACTCGCATTGGTGTATGTCGAGGAGGATCTCAATGCCTTGGTCTTGCTCGACGCAGCGTTGGAACACGCTGGTGGAGCTGCGCTTGACGAGCCTGTTTGTTGATGATGCTGTAGGCGGACGCCCGACGCTGCACTTGTCGGGATTCGGTCTCGTCCATGGGGAGGACCCCGTTTTCCAAGAACTCCGAGATGGGCAGGGCCCAAGATGGGGCCGTCACCATGGCGAAGATGGCCACCAGGGCGGGTTCTGGGGCGGCAGCCCCCGGGTCGGGTTGGGCGGCAGCCGGGTCGAGGGCGACGATGTACGGGTCGAGGGCTTCAGCCCCCGGGCCAGGTTCAGCAGTCCCCGGGACGGGTTTGACAGTCCCCGGGATGGGTTCGGCAGTCCCCGGGCCGGGTTCGGAAGTCCCCGGGCTGGATCGCGACCGGGTTGTCTGAAACGTAGATGGAGTCAGAGTCCGGAGACTGCTTGATGGACGACTTCTGCAGGTGCTCGAGGGAGATGCCGGACAAGATGGACTGCCAGGACGAGGCGATCTTGGCGAGCGTGTCGGCCGCCTCATTTTCTGCGCGCGGGACGTGGAGGAACTCACAGCCTACGAAGAATTTGGATAGCTTCTGGATGAGGAAGCAGTAGCTCTCCATGTTGGGGTCGCGGGCGTCCCACTCGCCGGAGCACTGCTGCACCACTAGATCTGAGTTTCCATAGCACAGGATGCACCGGATGCCAAGTTCCTTGGCAAGCCGGAGACCATGCACAAGGGCTTCATACTCGGCGACATTGTTGGAAGTGGCGAAGTGGATCTGGAGCGCGTAGAAAAGTCGGTCGCCCTTCGGGGAAGACAGCACAATGCCGGCCCCTAGGCCGAGACTCATCTTGGAGCCGTCGAAGTGCATGCGCCAGTGCGTCCAGTCCAGCAGCGACGACAGGTACTGGGTCTCGGTCCAGTCGACGAGGAAGTCGGCCAAGGACTGGGACTTGATCATGGTGCGGGGCTCGTAGAGGATGGTGTGGCCGGCTAGCTCGAGCGACCACTTGGCGACCCAGCCAAAGGCGTCCCAGCACCCGAGCTGACCACGGTGATAACATGCTCTTATAAGTACCGCTTCAATTTCTTGGCAGTGAAGTACACGCCGTAACACATCTTCTGGTAGTGCGGCTAGTTTTGCTTGGAGGCGGAGAGCACCTCGCTCAGGTAGTAGACCGGGCGATGGACGGCTTGGATCTTGCCCTTCTCTGGTCGCTCGACCACCATCACCATGCTAACCGACCGCGAGGTCGCGGCAATGTAGAGAAATAGCGGCTCCTTCTCGGCCGGCACGACCAGGACCGGCGCGGTGGAGAGCATGCACTTGAGGTCCTGGAAAGCCTCGTCCGCCTGGTCATTCCATTTGAACGGCATCGTCTTCATCAGCAGCTGATACAGGGGCAAGGCTCTCTCGCCCAGCCGGCTAAGAAACCGGCTTACCGAGGCCAAGCAGTCGGTGAACTTCTGTACATCGCGCAGCCGAGCTGGCTTGCGCATGCGCTCGATGGTCTTGATCTTCTCCGGGTTCGCCTCAATGCCGCGCTCCGAGACGAGGAAGCCGAGTAGCTTTCCGGCTGGGACGCCGAAAACGCACTTCTCCGGGTTGAGATTGACTTTGTATTCGCGCAGGTTGGCAAATGTTTCCTTCAGGTCTTCGAGGAGCATGTGGTGCTGCTTGGTCTTCACCATGATGTCATCCACGTAAATGTGGATGTTGCGGCCGAGTTTCGGCAACAAGCATTTCTGCATGCAGCGCTGAAAGGTGGCGCCGGCGTTCTTCAGGCCGAATGACAAGGTGATGTAGCAATACGCCCCAAAGGGCGTGATGAAGGACGTCTTCAGGGCGTCGGCCGGGTCTAGCTTTATCTGGTGATAGCCGGAGTAAGCATCCAGGAAGGACAGGAGCTCGCACCCGGCGTCGAGTCGATGACTTGGTTGATCCGCGGGAGGGTGAACGAATCCTTGGGACAGGCCTTTTTCAGGCTGGTGTAGTCGATGCACATGCGCCATGTGTTGTACTTCTTCAGGACGAGGACCGGTTGGCCAGCCACTCGGGGTGGAACACTTCCATGATGAAGCCGCCCGCCAAAAGCTTGGCAACCTCTTCACCGATGGTTCTTCTATTCTCTTAGGAGAAACATCGTAGGGGTTGGCGGACAGGCTTGGCGTCCTTGCGGACGTGGAGAGTTTGTGCTCGGCGTACTTCCTCGGGATACTCGGCATGTCCTTTGGGGTCCATGCAAAAATATCCCGATTCTCACGGAGGATGTCGATGAGCTCGCCTTCCTATTTGCTGTTGAGGCAGGCGCCTACGACAACATACTTGCTGCAACTGGGGTCTTCCGGGTTCAGCTTCACTTTCTTAGTCTCCTTGGAGGGCTTGAAGGCGGCTTCGTTAGCCGGCTCCTCGGCCGAGATCGGCGCGGCTGATGTCTCGTTGGCCAGGGCGACGATCCGTTCGAGCTGGCGCCGCTCCTCGGCTATGACCAGCGACTCGGCCAGCTTGGCACCATCTCTGGCGCACTCCAGGGACTTGTTGTAGTCGACGGTGATGGTGATGAGGCCCTTCGGACCCGGCAGCTTCATCTTCAGGTAGGCGTAATGGGGGACCACCATGAACTTGGCGAGCGCGGGCCGACCCAGCAGTGTGTGGTACGCACTGGATAGGTCCACCACCTCGAACCAGATCGTCTCGCACCGAAAGTGGTTGCTGTCGCTGAATGACATCGAGCCGGACTCGACCAATCGGAGAGCAGGAGAGGCCAGGAACTATGCCGTGAAAGATTGTCTGGGTTGGCTCTAGGTCTTTGGCCTCGAGGCCGAGCCTGGTCGTGGTGTCGCGGTAGAGGATGTTGATGTTGTTGCCGCCCTCGATGAGGACTCGGGAGAACTTGCATGTGCACCGGGGCGCGACGATGGTGGGGTTGAGGATGAGGGCGTAGCCACCCGAATTCGGCATGACAGTCGGGTGGTCTTCCCGGGTCCATGTGACCGGGCGGTCCAACTAGTGCATGTACTCCGGCTTGGCCGGGACGACGGTGTTCACCTCCTACCGAAGGAGATGCTCGCTGCACTTGTCATCGCCGAGGCTGGTCAAGATGATGTAGGCCGCGTTCTGATCCGGGTAGACATCATCGCGCATTGCACCGCGAGCCGGGGGCGGCGGAGGTGGTGGAGGCGGCCGACCCGCTCTTGGAGCCGGAGCCGGAGGGGGCGGGACGTCGCCCCTCATTATGCGCTTGGTGATGGCACACTGCCGAAGCATGTGCATGGACGGCCTTGCATCGCTATGGTGCTTGCAGGGGGCATCGAGCATCTCTTCAAATCTCATGGCGGGTTGCCACCCCATCTTGCCGGTTTGCCGGCGCTTAGCTGCCGGGTCGGTCGCGGGTGCCTGCTCGGCGGCCGCGACGAGCCGGTTGTCGTAGCGCTGGGCCGGCTGGTCGGCCTTGCGCTTGTTGTTCTGCTGGTTGTGCTGCTACTGGCTGCCTTCGCCGGCCGGCTTCGGAGGGGGAACTGGCTTTGCTTTGCCGGCTTCATCCAGCACCACCTGGATCTTCATGGCAGAGTCGGCATTGGCGTACTTGTCCGCTGTCATCATGAGCGCGACCATGGTGGCCGGCTTGGAGCATAAGAGCTTGTGTTTAAGGAGGGTGCCATCCCGACACCCGTTGACAAAATACTGGATCCGCTTGGACTTCATGGACGCCCTCGCAGTTGTTCCGGAGCTCGGCCCAGCGTGCGAGGTACTCGCGGCCGGTTTTCGCCGGCCCCTACACACACATGGCAAGCTGGGTGGGGCGGCCGGGTCGCCGATAGGTCCCTGTGAAGTTGCGGACGAAAGCCTGCTCGAAGTTGACCCACATGTTGACGCTGCCCACCGGCAGACTGTTCAACCAGGTGCGGGCCGACCCTTGGAGCATGAGCGGCACGTAGCGCACGCCGAGTTAGTGGTTGCCACCTGCGATTCCGATGGCGGTGGTGTAGTCGGTAAGCCAGTCCTTCGGCTTCACGGTCCCGTTGTACTTGGGGGTGTCGCAGGGGAGCGTGAACCCTTTGGGAAAGGGCTCGTCCCGGATGCATGGACTGAAGTAGGCCTGCCCGACAGTGCCGCACTCCTCCACCACCAGGGAGAAAGCGAGCCGGCCGAGGCAGTGGCGAGCGTCGGTGTTGTCGATGGCGTGTGCGCCGAGTCGGCTGGCGACCGGGCCGCGAGGGGCGGGTCGGTTGGAGACAGACGCCGGCCGGGTTGGTCGGGTTCGCGCCGGGTTTCCAAGGCCGGCTCATTGCCTAAGCCGCCGGCGGTCGTCGGGGCAGGGTCGCGCCGGGTCCGGGTGCGGCCGAGTGCGCCTCGCCGGGTGGTGAGGACGTCGTGTGTTGATGATCGCCGGGTTCGCCAGCGCGGGCGGAGCCGGATCCCGTCGGCTTGGCGAGTTGGTTGAGGCGGTCTTGCTGTGCGTTGGCCGCGTCGAGGAGGTCGTTCACCTGCTTCAGGCGATCCCTCAGCTCCTCGCCCGCGAGTTGGTCCAGGCCGACTGTGGCCGCCTGGGCAGCGCGCATGTTCTTCACGGGAGTCTCGTAGACGGGCGGGATGGCGCCGTTGATGTCGGCAGCAGGCGCATCGGAGATGGGCAGTGCGGTGAAGGAGGCGGCGAGCGCGTCGATGATATCGTCCGCCAACATGACGGGCTCGTCGGAGTCGGAGAGGAGCCCCGTCTGAAGCATGCTCCCGGTCAGGACCTCGAGCTGCCCCACGATGGACGCCAACTGTTGTGGTGGGCGCACGGCTAATGCCAAGGGATGGCTAAAGAGAGGAGGAGGCTCGAGGGCACTGGTGGGCTTCAGAGACGAGGTCGGCATGAG
Organism: Triticum dicoccoides; assembly: GCF_002162155.2. Lineage (NCBI taxonomy): Eukaryota > Viridiplantae > Streptophyta > Magnoliopsida > Poales > Poaceae > Triticum > Triticum dicoccoides. The sequence continues at coordinate 540,924,903 of NC_041383.1, forward strand.
CGAGCGCAGGACGCAAGACATACCCAGGTTCGGGGCTCTCCGGAGAGATAACACCCCTAGTCCTGCCGAGTGTGGTTGATATGCAACAGTACAACGTTGCTCCTAGAGTTGTTTGGAGGTAGAAGGAGGGCTGGCCAGGGCTTGGGCTGCTCCCTTTCCCTGCATGTGTCTGTTTGTTCTACTGATCGGTTGGCTACTTCTCTGCGTGCTTCCTGCTTGCTTGCTTGTATGCATGAGGGCTCCTGGGGGGTTTTATAGGCCAACCCCCCAAGGGTACAATGGTAATGTTATAAGGCCGTAGGGCCGGCTTGCCAGCGTCTAGAAACCCAAAGCTGGGACCCGCCGGATGACAGGGCTCGCTGGGTTCTCCTAGGTGCGGGTCCTGCTTGCTTAATTAGGGGCACTGTTGCACCGTCTTGTCGATCGTCAGGGAGTGGCTGGGTTGAGTCGGGTACAGTGGCGCTCTATCAGGTTGCCGCTTGCTGGCGTCAGTAGTGATGACGGGGGCACTGTTGCCACGCCAACCCTGGTCAGCGGGCAGGTGAGGGGCATTGTTGCCACACTCCGGCTAACCCGAGGCATGGGCGGGGCACTGTTGCCTCGGTCATCGGTAGGTGGAGACTCGTCCCATCGTACGGCCTGGATGGGACGGGAGCTGACCCGTGGCTGGGTTAAGGAACACGCCAAGGACGGAGCTGATTGTTGGGGAAGTCTTGGCATGCCGGATTCGGCCGTCTTGAGCTGGTTGTTGAGGCCGAGTCGAGGAGCTTGGCTGGGTTGGAGAGTTCGGCTGGGTCGAAGGACTTGGCCGGGTTGGGCGACCCGGCCAAGCGTGAGCCGGCTTGAGGGGCAATGCTGGCCTCGTCGTTTTTGAAAAGGATCCGGGTTCTGTTGCCTGCCCGGGGTTCATCCCCCCGTCAAGTTTTCCAAGTAACCAAACCCAGGTCAAACGGGTACTTACTTTCTGGTTAAATTAAATAGAGTAATCCAACTATAGATAACAAAGAACTTCCTAAGCAACTCCCAAATGTTAAAAGTACATTCAACATCCCCAATATATAGTTTGACGTAGCATATTCAAAAACAATCAATTATCTTTACTTTGCTACAAAACATATAATCTATATTCCACACCAGCCTAATTTTAGGATAAAAAATTAAGCAAAGAACCTCCTGAGCAATTCCCAATGTTGAAAGTACATTAACTATCCTAAAACACAATATGTCATAGCATATTAAAAGAACACTTCATCAACTTTACTTTCTTGCGAAGCATAAACGGAGTATTTCATATTCCGCACCCAGCCGGATTGCACCAAGCTATCCTTAGTGAGGGTTTTGTTTTTAAAAGTCGCACACAAAAGAAAATCCTTATGTGGTCGATTAACCTAAGCTTTAGAGCCAAATACACTGACATGGCAAAAAAGCCCCACGTTTGCTCAATAACCACGTATAGGTTTGTTTTGAGAAGTAACAATTAAAAAAAAAGACTAATTACACATAGTCACCACATGAGACATACGTAGATGCCTTGCAATTCTGCGCCAAAGACCCCATATAAAGTAAAACTACATTTTCATGGTACGTTCCAATCATGTCAATTAAAGTGGTTTTCACTCATATACTTGTGTTTTCTCCTTTAACATCCAGGTTTCCTCCTCGGCTCAAGATCCTAGTGAAATTGAACAAAAGGGTCCACAAATGCGGTAAAATTTCGACAAAACTTACGATTACAACATAAAACTAAAAAAATGGTGCAATTTTGGATTCATCATATTCCCTGACAACGACACCACAGACTTAGTTGATGGCACGTTGACGGAAAGTAAAATTTTCTCTCAGGACATGTACTCCTCGACAACGACGCCGGCAACTTACTTGCTTGCCTGGGGCAAGGTGTTGGGCTTCCAAGTGGAGGGGTTTGTAGTAAGTAACAAGATACCCTTAGATGAGAAACCAAGGTATCAATCCATGGAGTACTAGCTTCCTGCAACAATTGGCTTTGCAACATAGTCAAAACTTTGCTTGTGTTCCCAACAGGCCTACAAGGGTTGTCAATCCTTGCTTGTCATGCTAGTTGCACAAGGCAACAAAATGATAATGTGTGGCAAATATTTTCCTATTTTCAAAATAAAACAAAACTGAAAATAAAAAATGTGTAAAAGTTGTTGCAAGGTGATTCCAGGGCCAGCCCTGAGGGAGGGGGGGGGGCAAGGGCCGGCCGTCGTGGGCCCCCAAATCGTCTCCTTTGTTTCCAAAGTGGATGCCCACCACTCACCGCCCATACAAAACTTCAGTACAAACTCACGGCAAGGCCATCGCTGCCACTGATGTTACGGCGGCGGCGAGGGAGGAGGACCACACAGGTAGGCAAATACACTGAAGGATCGCTTCGCTCTTTTGTGTGCGACTTCAAGCCCTATGAAGGATCGCTTCGCTCTTTTTTGATCTAATCTTGTGGGATTGTATGGATTTTCAAATTTCTCCCCTTCCTTGCTCTCGATGGAAAGAAATAGTCACAATGAGCAGGATTTTAGCTTGCCATTCAAAAATTGGGGTCGTGATGTTACTATTCGATTAGAGATATTTTGAGTAGGGGATGATGTCTATTGAAGCAGGATTGGCCCCTAAGTTACATTAAATTATGTATGAACTTGTCTGTTCAATTAACTTGATGATCGATTTTATGGTTTCGTAGTGATTATGCAAAATCACTTTCTCAAAGACATTCAGATGGTTCCTTCTTTTTCAGAAAGTTTCAACATATATTTCTAGGATCAAAGCTGATATAGAACATAATGCCTTTTGGATCCGGAGACATTCAGATGGTTCCTTTTTTAGGAAGTTTCAACATATATTTCTAGGATCAAAGTGATATAGAAAATAAAGCAAAACAGTGTCGCTCGCGGAAGAAGAAAAAAAGAAGACGCGTTTTTTTCGTTTTCGAGAGGCACGGCCGTGCCTCTCGCAAAGAAAAAAAAAAGAGAAAATACGTTTTTTTCCGAGAGGCACGGCCGTGCCTCTCGCGGAGGCAAAACCGTGGCTCTTGTGAAAGTAAAAACCGTGTCTTTCTCAGAAGAAGAAAAAATGCGTTTTTCCATGCAATTTTTTTCAAAAAGTTATTTTTTTTGAAAAGGTGAGAAAGACCGTTGAAAAGCCGAAAAAAATAAACAAACAAAAATCATCTAAAAAGCCCAAACCGTGTGCGAAAAAAAACCCGGAGGAAGCGCCCAGAGCGTGACACATGATGGCGGCTGAGAGCGCCCCAAGTGATGCGCTCTGAGCCCACCCCAAGTAACCATTGGGGATGCTTCCGAATTAGTTGCAGTGTTTTTTCTGTTGATGCACTGTGGCAACCTGGTGTACGCTATACCAAAAATATTCCAGTATAGTGCAGAAAAACGGATATCTCTGCTTCGTGCGAGGCAGTAGCTCGATCCGCCTACAGTGTGTTTGTTACCGGGCCAGCCCAGTACCCATTCGTCTGGTTGACGCCATGCATTCTATTTTCTTTTGTTTGTACTGAAAAAATGAAATAGATATATTATCGACAAATAGTTTAGTGAATTTTATAATGTTCATGTAGTGTAAAAAAGATGTTCATATGTTTTAAAAACATGTAAGTGCCATTTAAAAAATGGTATATGATGTAAAAAACATGTTTAGTATTGTTTTTGTTTTACACCATTCAAATGAAAATTACATTTAAAAAAATGTTCACTAGTTTCAAAAATATTTATGTTGCATAGAAAAATTATGCAATGCAGAAAGATGTTTACATAGTTTTAACAAAATTTTCTTATCATTCAAAAAAATGATTCAACATGTATTTGAAAAAATGCTTAATAGGTAATCACAAAAATATCCAAAAAACATATAATTTATTTTTTAATGCAAAAATATATCAAATCTAAACAAAAATATACAATGTGTATTTAAAAAGTAGACATCAAAACATATATTTGAAAAAAAAATCATGTATTTATGAAAGTCAGACGTGTGTAAAAAATGTCCTGGCGTATACGAAAATTTGTAATGCGTATTGTAAATGTAATCATGTCTTAAAACAAAGAAAAAGAAGGAATAAAAACCCATGGAAAACCAAATAAACTTGTGAAAACCGAAGAAAGAAACAAAGAAAACCAAAGAAGAACAAAAAAAGGAAAAGGAAAAGAAAAAAAAAGGAAGAAAACCGCTGCAAGCAATAAAAAAAACTGGTAAAGAAACCACATAGTAGAAAGAGGCGTCCCGTGCTACAGTATTGGGCCGACCAGTAGCTCCAGCGCCAGTGCAAGAGGCGTGCCGGACGTATCTCCTCCTCTTGTTTTCTTCCATGTGATGAACAGTTTCATTTCTCTGTTTATCATGATTTAGCGCATGCACCTTGTAGCTCAAATTAGATTATACAGTATTATGTAACAATGCTTTCCTACATTTGGTGGACCATTTATGCGGGATGCCCGCTTGCACCCCTATATGCTATACTAATTGTCGCCTGAAATCAAGATAGTTGCACTGCATTTTGTTCGGTCCAATATATACCTGAGAGCAGAGTACCTACTTTGTTTTGGTCACACATATTCGGTTCGCAAGAAAGTTTTCATCATACATAGCTGAATTACAAATATTGTGCTCACACGATCTGAAGCTACCGGCCTACCCGCATCGCTCCCGTCAGTGCCGACTCCCCAATCCTTTATTCATGGGGAGCTCCTAGTCAGCGCCTTTGGCGCCAACTAGGGGTCCTGGCGCTCACGCACGCACGCTTTTGGGCCCGGCCCAAAAATGTGCGTTCGCTGATTAATCTTTGACTGGTCGCCTACATTCGCTGCTGACTGGCCGTGGTTGACTGGTCAACTGTTGACACTAAAAATAACAAAAAAAATATCTGTGAATTCAAAAATGTATATAAATTTCAAAAACATTCATAGTTTTGAAAAAAAATACATCCATTTTGAAAAAAGTTCATCGACTTCTAAAAAAAGATCATCGAATTTGAAAAAAGTCTAGTGATTTGGAAAAAAAGTTCATTGATTTAGAAACAAAGCTCATTAAATATGTAAAAAGTCCATTATATTTGAATAAAGTTTGTCAATTTAAAAAAAACATTCAGCAAAAAATGAAAGTAAGTTCATTGATTTGAAAAAAAAACTACGATTCTGGAAAAAGTTCATCAACTTTGAAAAAAGTTCATCGAATTTGAATAAAGGACAGAAGGGGAACTAAAAAGAACAAGAAATCAGAAATGAAAAGGAAATAAAAACAAAAATAAAAAAGGGAAAAGGATAAAAACACACAAAACCATCCCAAGAAACCGGAACGAAAAAAAACAACCGGAAGTTCCCGAAAACCGGCTGGGAAAGCTTCTGGAAGCTTCCCAAAACCGGGAACAACTCTCTCCGTTATACCTTATATGGGCTGGCCCGTTAGTAGCGAGTGTTTTTGGTGGTCATGTTGTTTTCTTGCGGCTAAGGATATGTTTAGTCTACTGATTTTCTAGATATACTATGATGGATAGTTCCTGATTTCTTTCTAAAGTTGATTTCAGTTAAACTGTTGTCATTTGGCGTAAAACATGTGCTGATGGTTTTGTATCCCAACCAGGCGAGGTATTTTACTGGCTAAACTATGTACGGGAATCATGTGATAATGTTGTACACATTTAACCAATAGTGTGTTGGTTCTCCTTGGTACTGATTCACATACCTGCAGTGTTGGATCCTTTATTCAATTCGCAACTGGAACATGAAACACTGATGCAGGTTTTGTGATGGAACTCACGTACCATTGCTTCATTGAAAATAATATGTGCAAACCAACCTTGTGCCCTATATATCATTGATCTGTCGGGGATGATAGATTTTTGCAACAAACAGTTTCTGAACTGACATGGAAACAAATGTATAGTTCATGCTGGACCATTCAAAAATATTAGATTTCCCTACATTGCCGTCGTGGAACATCACATATTAGAAAAAGAAACTATTTCAAATTCAGTGGCATTTGGTGGTATGTTCTGTACCACATCAGAACTATTTCCCCTTTTAATTTGGTGTGGATATATACATGTATGTACAATCAGATTAACTATTGGACTGTGCATCAGCATTGCCATATTTACGCATTACAATGTACACTCATACATTCATTTCGTACGGAGATTGGGAAAAATGAGTTCTGAAAAAAGGAGATCCATCTACAGCATATATAATATGCATTGAATAAAAAGGGAGATTCTTCTTGGTGAGCACTAATCATTTGTTATAGATTGCTGCTGAGATAAGTTGCTCCTATGACTAAAATTGTGTCTGTCCTCTGATGTAAGAATGATCTTCAAAACCGTGTTATGTGGAATTACACTAAGATGATGGATTTTGTTACTAGGTGTGGACCAGCTGTAGATGCACGATACGGTGAGGAGCTCCATTTTGTTCCGAAGGCTTATAACTCTTTCCGAGCATTTACCACTGGGTGCCACCCAGTAGAACACACCACTGATCGAGCTACTCGACGAGGATGAGCATGATAGGGAGCAGAAAAGATAACCATGACCACGGGAGGAGACAACGGCCACATGCCATGGAGAATAATAATAATGCTTTGTTGATCGAGCTACTCAACGAGGATGAGCACGATAGGGAGCAGAAAAGATGATCACAACCACGAGAGGAGACGACGAGCATGACCACGGTAGAATGCGACAACAACAATACTGGGTGATGTGCACAAAGATCTTAGAGTTATATGTTAGAGATGATTAGTGTTGAACCACTAAAACCTATTTGCCTCTGTTGCAACACACGGGTGCCTCGTACATCTGGCGAAAGGGGGCGAATCATATTTACCACCCGTGTGCGGCAAATAAACGAGTATTCGCCGAAGGCTACACTCAGCGGGCCAGCCCACTATTTTTGTTTTCTTTTCTTTTACTATCAGAAATTTCCCCAAAAAAACTTATAAACATGTTCATTTTTTGGGTTTTTCCTTCGAATATGGTTTCTGTTTCGAAATATGTGCATCCTTCATTATAAAAATGTTCATCCTGTATTATAAAAATGCCCAATATGTATTTTAAAAATGTTCCATGTGTATTATAAAATGTTCATCCTATATTATAAAAATGTTCATCAAGTATTATAATAAAAATCAATATATTGTAAAAATGTTCATTGTAAGTTATAAACATGTTCATCTTATCTTACAAAAATATTTAGCATGTATTTTTAAAAATTCATCATGATTATAAAAAATGTTCAATATGGTTTGTATTATAAAAATGTTCATGTTATATAATATTATGGTTCAATATGTATTTTAAGCATGTTCATCATGTATTTAAAAATGTTCATCATGTATTATAATTTTGCGGATGAATTTGAAAAAGTTCATAAATTTGAAAAAAATAGAATTTCAAACAAGATCACAAATTTGAAAAAGACTTCAAAATTTGGGAAATAGTTCACGATTTCTGAACGATTTTTGAAAAAAATGTGATCAGGTTTTTGCAAATTGGGAACATTTTCAAAATTCTAAACATTGTTGGAAAATCAGTGACACAAAAGGATCAAACTGTGAACCTCATGCGTTTGTAGTAACCAACATAACCAACTTGGACAGCTCGCCTTCCGTGCTTATTTACTTTTTTTTTCTTCTTCTTTTTGTGGCGCGTTAAATTGTAGCGCTAAAAAGAGGACTCTGGTTTATTCCTTTTTTGGTTTTCTATATCATTTTTAGTCATTCCTTTTTTTTGCCTTTCTTTTTCATTTTTATTAAATTGATATATTTTTTCTAAAAAAATTGGTGAACTTTTTTTCAATTCGATGAAGTTTTTCAAAATGAATAAATTTTTTTGAACATTATTTTCAAATTCGATGAACTTTTTTCAAAATCCATGAAATTTTTTTAGTTCATTATTATTTTTGTTTTTTGTGATTTTTTGTTTCATTTTTTGTATCTTTTTTAAAAGTCAACGGTTGATCGGTGAAACTAGTTAACCGCTACCGGTCAAGTGCGATCGAGCAACAAGGGGAAAACCGGTCAAATGCGATCAAGCGATCGTCTTCTACCTGGGCCGGCCCATGAGGGTGTGCATGTGGGCACAAGCACCGCCGATTAGGAGCTTGCCTAACATCTGGCTTCAAATAGGAGTTTTCTCTATTTTGATAGATTCGTTTATTCAAAACATTTTATCTCTTAAACAATGTGCCCAAATCGTGAACCATTTTCACTGTTGCATTTCTCGTGTAGATATCTTCAAAACGAAATCCCATATTAATATGTTCTGGCTAACTTTTTCATGAAAAAAAAGACGAGTCTGAAGAACGACCCCCTCCCCCACCGGCTTTTTTCCTTTCCGAGGGGCACAATTCTGCCTCTCGTGGAAGATTTTTTTTCCTTTTCATGAAGCAAAGGTGTGCCTTTTGCGGTAGCAAATCCGTGCCTTCATGAGAAACAAATTTGTGCCTCTCACGGAAGAAAAAATACGCGTTGTTTCCTTTTCCGAGAGGCACAATTGTGCCTCCGCGAGAAGAAAACCTATGCCTCCCGCAAAAGAAAAAAACATGTTTTTCCCTCTCTTTTTGAGAGGATCTCTCATAGAAGCAAACTTGTGCCTCCCCGAGAAGCAAATATGTGCCTCTCATGAAAGAAGAAACCACATTTTTTTATTTTTTTTCCAAA
>NC_041383.1:540933995-541011108 GCF_002162155.2 Triticum dicoccoides
AAACACGAAAGCGCGTACAAAAGTAAGTAGGAAAACCAAATCTCGAGGGAGCGCCCAACACGTGACACATGGCGACTGGCGCGCTCTAAGGCCACCAAAAAAGACCACCAAGGAGCTTGCGCAAGGGGTGCCATTCATTTAGTTTCTCCCATCTGTTGTGTTTAGGGGAGATAAGGTTCCATTGTGCTATTATACATGAAATATTAGAACGTAAAGCTTGTTTTCAATTTTGTAGTTTCATTCATAAACGTAGAAACAACAATTTCAAGGCCGATAATATCGCCAAATTTGTCTGTAATCTTGTTATAGGCAAACATGTGTGGTTGGGCAATCTTCGTGACCCAACGGTTGTAATTGTGGACATCACTTTGAATAAACAAAGGTTGGTGAGGTTTCTCAAAAAAATAAATCTTCCGAGTTTAAAACAAACTTTTAAAAACTCTGTCGTTTTTTAAAGTTCTTTTTTGAGCCGTTCTTTTTTTAAGTTTAAAACAAACTTTCAAGAAGCATCATGGTATACTACTCTCTCCTTTCCTAAATATAAGTCTTTTTAGAGGTTTTAAATGGACTACCACATATGGATGTATGTAGACATATTTTAGAGTGTAGATTCACTCATTTTACTCCGTATATAGTCACTGGTTAAGATCTCTAAAAAGACCTATATTTAGGAACGGAGGAAGTATAATTTAAAATATGATGAGTAGAGTCACGAAACAATAACTCAAGCCTTGATTATGTCCGTTTGGTTGATCAGAGTTGTTCACAAAAAAATATTGGTAAACAAAAAGGAAAAGGTAATAATATTTCTGATACGAACATGAGAGGAAGTAAAATCTATTCAACTGTAACACGTATTGTGTATCTATTTATTTATTATTTTCTGGCCAGTTAAATTGTTGTGACTGCACCATTGCAGCCTTTTCCCACTCTCTCATCGTGATGCCTAGCTAGCTTGCTAGCACTGCTCTACTCTGCATGTTACGGGAGTTCGCCGGAAATTTCTGGATAGCCACGGCAGATTCACGTGCGCACAGGGATAGGCAGCGGGGATGGAGCCCACAGCGAATCCTTGCAACATGGGCCGTCAGATAGATATATCCAACGATGTCTATGTGGCCACGTAGTCCTCCATCACAAGATGTTAAATATGAGCCGTTCGATTGAAAAGATCCAACGGTTCTTATGAAGTGCTACTCGGACACTATATAGGAGTATAGATTTTTTTTGGTCTGTTGGCGTGAAGTAGGCCCAGAACTAACCAACCAGCCCAAACGGGCTACATTGTACTAGTAAACTGTACAGTACGGTTGTACGAAAAGGGTCCCCCTCTGTAGCGGAAAAAAAAACGACGACGCAATCCAATCCTTCTTCTCCCCAGTCCGCCTCCCTCCGCAGTCCCCGCTCTCCGCCCACCGGAGAGCTCGTCGCGGCGCGGCGCGGCGGAGCCGAGCTCTACTCCTCTTCCCGTGCCTTTCTTTCCTCTCCCTCCCGAGTCCTCCCGACCTACCGACGCGGCTCTGAATCTCTTCTGTAGCATATCCCACAGGCTACAGCTGACGCCTCGATCCCGCCTCCGCCCCCACACGATCCGCCGTCACCGTTCTTCCTCGCCGGGACGTCGTGTTCCTGCTGTATCCACCCCGTCCGCAGTCTTTGGCCATTGGGTTTTGAGGTATGAGGTTTTACCCTCCACTCCAGCGATTAGATTAATCCTACTGACCTTCACAATTTCCGGGTGTCCTGGTGCGCACCCGGCACACCATCTAGATCTGCCGCCTGGCTGTCAACCTATGGGCTGTACGTTGTAGGGCTTTGCTTTGCCCGTGGCATGATTTTCTGCTTATTGGGTAGCACGTACATTTTAATTTTACCAGGATTCATGTTAAAGAGTATCGGGAATACAAGGGTAGAATGCTGCACTTCAGCCTGCATTGGTGTTAAAGTGTGATCTCATAACGGCTGGCTGTTGTATTTGCAGGCTTAGAATTCCTATAAAATTTATTTCAGGTGGGGCTCATAGGCTTCACCTGATCTCCATCATAATCCTCTCTGAACATCGGGAATTTTGCTCTACCTGGAAATTCCTTTTTCTTCTGCCCAAAATCCTTTCGCGCAGACTCAGTTCATTGTTTGGGAAATTGTTGACAACATACATGCTTAGTTTAGTTCGTACCTCTTAGCATTAGGGGATTGCGCTGGCCTATTCGTTCTATAGCAAGATTGTGACTTCTGGTGAATCATCTTGAGCACTGACTACATGTTATGCAAAACGGAGAAATTTATTCTTTTGAATTAGATTAGTTCAATTGATACTGTTCTAGTGTTGTAGGGTTGTGGATATTTGACATTCTTCTTCCTAATTCAGTATGTAACCATTCCTATTTTTAACCTCCAGATTTGGCTCTGGTTAATTCTAGAATTCAAGAAGTTGGAAACATGAGCTACTGCCAAGCTACAACGTACAAGCCTCTTGGTGGGCTCACTTTGGACAGACCATTAGGCCTTGGGAGAACTTGCAGAATACTTCCTCAACATCATTCTGTATGGCAACATTTTTCTAGATCTTGCAAGCTGCAAGAGAAAGTATATCCAAGGCTTGTTGTTGCTGCTTGCCATAAGAGGCTTGGTCCTGTATATGCCTCAAGTGGGAAGGGAAACCTTGATGTAAGTAGCATTCACAGCTTTCTTACTTTGTGATTGGTTTTCTATTGGAAACTTGCAACCTCCTTGCAGCTTAGCAAATTTGTCAAGTTTGACTTTGTTTGGGACAATGGAATTTTCTTATTGATGTTGTAGGAATGCTTTAGTTTCAGGAATTCCTCTTTGGGAAATAGTGATACGGTGTAAAATGGGGTGTGCTAGGCAGTTGATATGCTACACACCAAGCATATTTAACACATCAAGGTTGTTAGGAACAATTGCTCATGTGGAATCATCTGCTACATTTACTGTTGCTTTCTTTTCAGCCATTCTCTATGGAATCTTTGAACAAAGCAATGGATGGAGCAAAAAAGCAACAGTCTATACAAGGCTTCCTGATGGAGCAAATGGCTAAGATTACAGGACAGGGGTCTGGTGGAAATGGAGGGAATAATAACCGTTATGGAGGCAGCGGTGGTGGTCCTGATGGCCCAGATGACGAATCTTTCACGGATTCATTGTATGAAGTGGTCCAAGTTGTGTTAGCAACTGTTGCTTTTGTACTCACGGTAATTTGATTGCTCCTTTCTTGCTTATCATTGTCCTTCATTCTGAAATGCTATATTTGTAACGATAGTTCTGTGCAGATTTTTCAATCTCTTATAATGCCTGAACATACTAGTTAAGCTAGCATTTTGTTTAGCTTCAGTGCAAACTTTCTGTTGTTTATTCACAACCATAAGTTAATGGTACAAATACATTATGGCTATTATATGTTTATTGTTTTGAACACCCCTTTCTCCTTGTGGACTTAGCCAGCTCAGAAGGGATAATGTGGATACTTGAAGTACAGAATAGTGATATTTCCATTCTCCATTAGTGAGAAAACATCTGTGTAGTTCCCGCTTTTGCCAAAGAAGATTTTATTATTTCTTTGTGGCAGCTGTTTTGTATTTCTCGTAAATATTAATCTATGTGGAGTTGTGGACTAACTTACAAGTAAGAAGATAAATTTTACCTTCGTACCAGAGAAGTTTACCAGTAGGAATGTTAGTTGATTGGTGTACCATCAGTAACACGTGCTCTGTTTTCTGGTGACCATCTTCATCGCTAGTGCTGTTCTAAATATATATGGAAAACTAAACTTGCATCTGCCAAAGACAAGACTTCCGCCCAAATCCTTTTTATTCTTGTTGGTTGTGAAAAGGACCCCCACATTATCTTTCTAAACAGCGTTTGCTTTGTTATGCAGTATATCCACATCATCAGAGGAGAGGAGTTGTACCGCCTTGCAAGGGACTACACCAGATATGTCGTCACTGGCAAGAGAACGTCCCGGCTGAAGCGTGCCATGCTTAACTGGCGTGATTTCTCAGATAGCATCACAAAGAATTTCAGCACACAAGACGATGTGTATGGAAGCCCGGTCGCTTCTGAAGCCATGTGGTGGCAACAGCCCCAGAAGCTGGTTCATCATCTCGGTGACCTTTTCAGAGGCAACCTGCGTCCACATGCCCAGGAATCTTAAACCATAGCATTCCACGGTTGCCTTCGAATTTTCACCTCAGAAACTTCTGTTTCTGATCATCTAGTTTATGCCAGTGCTAAGTAAATGGACGCAACTAGACGATCAGCTGTTGTTTCTGCCGGATGGCGATTATTGCCTAGCAGTACTGAGATTCATTCATATGATGTCATGATGTCTCTGTCTGTATTGACTACAGAACAGGAGGGGCACGAGTTAATTCTTGTCAGCTTTGAAGGTCATGTAACGTAACATCATTGCTATGGTCGCCTGCTCGTCAATAGGGTGCAGCAGCAGCTGGCAGCTTGAATGCCGAATCTGATGGATCAGAACCGCAAAAGGTCCAAGTACTGTCAGTTAGTCAATGCGGCAAAGAAGTGTACTGCCTTCTATAAAGAATGTTGTGGTGTTGTCAGTGTGATTTGCTCTCGCATGGGCCATGGTAGTTCAGTTTGCCTAGCCTATTTGAGTTTAGACTTGCAAGATAACCTTTCCCTTTGTTGCTGTCTTTATGTACTGTACTACTGTATATCAGAATGCAGTTTGGCTCTGCAGGCGCCATGAACAAGTCAAATGAATCATGGAGCACTCCATAAACTGAATAAGATTATTATACATTCTTGATGGGCCATTTAGGCGGGTCTGAAGGGTGCTATTGTTTTTGGAAAGGAGGATAACCCTGGGAGGCCTCAGCATCGATCGACACACAGCCATTTGTCTGAACGGTGGTCTGGTTAGGAGAAAACTTGACTAACCCGGTTGTGCACGTCATTCAAATACTAATAGATTGGAGGCAGTAACGACGAAGTGCACTTTGGCTTGTGTCACTCAAACTGCCCACGAATGTGGCAGACAAAGGCTCTTAACACCGTGATTTCCGGAGGAATGATGCGGCCGAAAGCCAGTTGGACGACCAGGCGAATTAGCTGATAGAGCTAAGCACATGGCTGGGAGCCCCAAACGAGTTGAAGTCAAACAAATCGCCCCATTTGCGTCGTACTCTTTGCGACTCATGATTGGGCTTGGCCATTGGCACGAGCAGTGCTAAACCGGTATGCTTAACGACACGATTGGCGACTCAGCCGCCGAAATCACGAATTGAGAAATGCTTTTGTTCAGTTTACCTGTCTGGCCGCTAATTGGTCCTTGATCAGTGTCTTGTAGTATTTCCTTCATTTCAGGCAGCTGATCTGGAACTAGTTTATCAGGGTTCCGGAAGCACTCGCTCACTCCAGAGGACCGTTTCAGATAAGACCGCGCGCGCCGATTCAGCGAGTAAACAATTGGTTCAGATTGTGTCATGCCTGGTCGAACACATTTAGCTGATTGATTCATGCACGCGTAATAATAAACAAGTTAGTACATTCGCTCAGATTGTGTCCAGAAGTAACGTAGGCGCAGAGGCTTCGTTATGATGCACGTAATAACCCAGTCAATGAAAGACACGCCTAAGGCCGCGCTTGGATGCGGTGTATTCTGATACAGGTGTATTTATTCTACACGTGTATTTTACCGGCCATGAGCAGATCTCCACCCGGAAATGAAACGACGAGCAGCGACCTGTATTTTTTACAGGTGTATCTGAGACAGAAACGGTAATCCAAACAAGCCCTAAATGAAGGATGAAAAGAGCCTCAAAACAAGGAGGGGATCAGAAAGAGCGGACGGAGCAGATGAAAACCCATTCTTTCGCCGTCGCTCACGTAAAAGAAGCCCCCATCGGCGGTGGAAGCGCGTGGACCCCGTCCCTCCGCCCGCCTGGTCCCGCGCGCGAAACCGTCGCCTCGTGTGGACTTGTGCATGGGGAGAAACGAAACGATTCCCGTCGCCGTCGCCGTCGCCGTGGAGGCGCCGGACGGTGACAGCCACGACAGCGGCCGCCGACCACGACCCTCAGAATTCCCGCGCCATGGCTCGCCCGCCAAGCAGCTGAGCGGTACGTTACTGGTGAAAGCACTATTATCTGTAGCAGTAGATGATGACGGGGAAGCTAGCTAGCTACTATACTAGCTAGCTGTAAGTTGGCATGAGATCGAAAGCGGAGCATTGTGGATGTCGCGGTTGCGGGCGCTGTTCGATCATGTGCGGTGAACCGCACCCACCGCGCAAGATCATGAGAGACGTGATTCCTGAGGTGTTTGGTCCAAAAATTGCAGCGTCGCGCCAGGCTTGCGTAGACGGACAGTGCCAGTATCTGTTAGACCACATCATAGACCAAACGCTTGCCGAGTACGTCTAGGCTGCAATTTTTGGCCTCATGATCAAAGTACGTCTAGACCACAGTGCTAGTATCTGTTAGACCACATCGTAGGCGAAGGCACGCGTCGGTATTGCCAGCACCGGGCATGCGTAGACGGACAAAGACGAAGTTGACGAAGCGCTGCGCCAGGCTTGTCAGGCCCGGGGACACGTCGTGGACGAAGGCACGCGGCGGTGTTGCCAGCATCGAGCATGCGTAGACTGGGACCTGCACGAGCTGTACTCCATATCGAAGAAGTCGGAGAGGCCAGCAGAGAAGGACTCGACGATGCTTGCGGCGCCAATCGGCGCGGGGCCAATGTCGCCCGCGGTTGTCGGAGTAGATGAAGCGGTCGGGGTAGATGACGGCGACGCTGACGACGGGCTGGTGCTGGACGAAGACGAAAGGGGTGGACGAGCGGCTGCGGCGGCTACGGGGGTAGCGGCGTCGGCTAGATTAGGAGCGCGGCGGTGATGCTCGAAGTAGGCGAAGAACCCTGACAGTGTGACGAAGACCGGCGTGGATGATGGCGTTACCGCGCCAAGGGAGACGGCGTGACGCATACCACAGGAAGTCGACGCGTGGGGACGGCGAAGTGGACCGCGGGCCGCGGCACTACGGCACGAAGGGGCGACGCAGCGGCGGCGGGCAGGTCGGGGCGACAGCAGGAAGACCTTCGGGCGGCGGCGCTACGGCCCGAAGGGGGGTGCAGCGACAGAGCGTGGGTCGGTGCAACCGCGGGGACGGCGGCTGGGACCACGTATCGCAGCACTACGGCCCGTAGGGGCGACGCAACGGCGACACACGAGTCGATGCAGCCGCGAGGAGAACCACGGGGCGGCGACACTGCGGCCCGACGGGGCAATGCAGCGGCAGCCCGTTGCTCGATCGGTGGAGGGGCGTGCTGAACTCGGGGACAATCTTCATGGGACCTGTGGAGGCGTGTGCAACCGACGGGCCAGGTTGGTCGCGCGGCGTAGATGGGGCGGATCGTGGCGGCGAGCGGATGATCAAGCCAATCGCGCGCGAGGTCGGGGACACCGCTCAGTGGAGGCGTGGTGACGGTGGAGTCCAGGATGAAGCCGGTGACGACGGACGGCGTGGGACGTCGTGCGGACGAGCGTGTCAGCACCGGCACCCGGGCAGCAAGGCCCGAGTGACCAACGAAGCAGCCGCGCCCGAGTTGAGGCATCCGACGAGCGTGACGCAGCCGTCCCGGCGCAACCGAGAACGAGGCCGGCGAGGTAGACCGCTGGGCTGTCGTGCAGACGCGGCAAGGACGGGTGACGTGGATCGATGGGCGGGCCGGCGCGCGAACGACGGCTATGATTGGCCGTCGTATGGCGCAAGGCCGTCGGGTCGGGGCGATACAGGTGTCCCGGTCGGAGCAGGGCGGTGACGGCCAGTGCAGGGCGACGGGTGGACCGACGCGTGGATGACGGCTGGCCCTGACGGGCCGCCTCGGCGCGCGTGGCCACCGGGTCGGAGGAGACGCCGGCTGGTCGCGCCGGGGTTGGAGTAGAGGCGCACGGGGGTCGACGGCGGCGGCGAGCGACGCAAACCGATCAAGATTAGATCGGAAAACCAGAAAGAAAAACGCCGATCAAAACGAGAGAGAGAAAACCCGGTTCAAAGGATCGAGAAAAAGACTCTTTAGGGCAGCCGGTCAACACGACCGGCGAGCGAACCGTAGGTACGGGCGGCGCGGCCCCCAGCGGCGATCATGGAGACCGATCGCTCCGGGAGCGGCGCAGAGCGGAAGCAGCGGCGGCTAGGGTTTAGGACCCGAAAACTGATACCCTGTTAGAAGGGAGAAAGAAATTGATGGAATAGTTTGTTGTATTGCTTGAGTCTCATGGGCATATATAAAAGTATAATGATCTATTTGTAATACAAGACAAGCCAGAACAATTCCTAGTCTATCTCGTCTTTTCTAATAATCATGATACTCAACCCTGTGGATGTGATGGTAGATGATGTCTTTCACCGTGGGTGTTTTGAGATTGGTCGAGCCTATATATGATGTATGCGTGGAGTGGATGGATTAGGACCAGCTCGAAACGAAAGAAAAGGTCGCGGGTGACGGTGAATCAAGATGCCATCAGTCCCGTCAAAACAAGAGTGCCGCAGGCCAGTTTAGAGACGGCTTCTAGATGTTTGAATTGAAGCGGGAAAAGCTGACCCAATAATTAAGGACCGCCTATAAATGTCGAAAGTCATCTTCTGCTTGCGAGGTCCAATAAACCCACAATGAACAGTAAAATCCAGAAAAATCAAAGATATCTGAATCTTTTCTGGGGTGAAATTTGAGAAATGTTTTCAGTGCTTGTAAAATTTCATCATTTAGTAACATTCGTCGAAATCATGACAAAAATATAACACTGGCACTCCAAAATAGTTTAAAAAATAGCATTTTTGGAGCATCTTTTTTTTTGGCCATGACTTCTAGAATACCATTTGAAGATGAAATTTTGTGAGCATTCAAAACATCAGTCGATATTTGCCACAAAAATAATAAGTAGTTTACTATTTCTTTGGGATTTGCTGTTCACCTGAGCTCATTTGAGCACGAGCTCAGAAACACCACATCTCTATATATGTTAGGTACCTGAAGAGAAATTGGGGCCAGTCAAAAATCTGAGTAGTTGGATGATGAATGGATAGTTGGATGATTATCTTATACCATGATTCCTTCACCCCATGTACAGATCAGTGCCCAATCCTCCAAGCACCTACCTGCACCGTCCCAACCGCCTGCCTCCACCCCGCGGCCGGTGGGGACTGCCGTGCACTGCCTCGTCGCCCCTCCCTCCTCTCAGCTCCCTCCCCCCACCCCCCAGCCCCGCGCGCGCCGTTGCTTGTTGTGGCCAATGCTCGATGCTTTCACTATTCCTCCTTTTGGAAGTGACCTCGCATGAGAGAGATGCTTCGGCTGCGTCAACTTCCGTGGCCACGCATTCGACGAACGCATGTGCGTCCTGGATGCGGGACAAGGACACAAGCTTAATTCAGATTTATAAATTTCAAGTTGGGCCCTGATTAAATTTGAATTGGTTCTACTTGAATTTGAAATATAAATATTCATTTTTTGTTTTTATAGTTGTGAACAAAAGGTTATTCTACAAGGATCGTTTTGCAAAAGGTTTATCTATTTTGGACTTATACACAAAAAAGTTATGATGTTTTGAAGTTTTAGGGGCTTTTCTGCAAATCTACCAATTTCTGGATTAAACAAATTTGAATTTTAAACCAGGACGCATGGCGCTCTCTGATTGGCTGATAGCATTTCGACATTGGAACGTAACGTGGCCGTTGGATGTAAAGTGATCAGGGCAACTGAGATCTAAATGTACCGGTTCGTTTAAGTCATCGAATCTAACGCGTAGGATCTAGATCTAATGGACAAGATTAGATCCGGGGCTCAACGGGTGGTTAGGTCGTTAGAGAGGTCAGTGGAAATGTTGGGGAAGGTGTGCGTCTACTGGCGTGGACGAACTCGATGTTCCCCGGGTCCTTGGCGACGGCGAAGTGGTCGATGAGGTTGAGGGGGTGATGGTGAAGCTTCTGCTGGTTATGGCTGGCCATGGGGTCGACAGAGATGATGGTGGTGGCTCGTCAGAGTTGAGCACGGCGTCATTTTCTCTCGGGTGGTGATGACACGCTCGTTCTTAGGCCGTTTTGGCAAATCAACTGGTCAGTGAGATGCACGCGAGCACGGGAAACCAAATGGACAAGGCGTGCGTGCCAAATGGTCATGGAGCTCACCGAAGACACATCCTCGGTGGTGACGTGGCTCAGGTGTCAACCAAGTCAACACTCCGGTGGCCGTGGAGCATGCTGGGGAGTCTAGGAGGTGCATTGGGTGGTGTGGAAGGTGACAGTGACGGCGATTGGGAGAACTAGGGTCCGAGCTCACCAGAATCATGTCGAAGATCCGTTGAGATGAGGAGGCAATAGTGGTGGTGGTGCGAGCAGCCCGGCGGCGCTCCAGTGAAATAGGTTGAGGGGTTTTGAACAGAGGGGGCTGGCATATTTATAAGGCAGGGCCACGAGGTTGCTCTTGTTTTGGACTCTAATTTGCATGATTTGAATGAAACTAACCCAGGCTGACGTTGTTTTCAGCAAAACTATCATGGTGTTGTTTATTGTGCAGAAATAGAAGTTCTCGGATTGGGCTAAAAATTTATGGAAAACTTTTCTAGAATAGATAAAAATCACCTCAGCAGAACTACCCAGTTTTTGGAAATTTACGGAAAATACTAACGAAAAGATCTATTGGAGGGGGACCACCACACAGCCACAAGCTCAGGTGGCACCCCCAGGGCGCGCCACCTAGGCTAGTTGCCCCCTCGAGCCTCCGTTTCCCTATCTCTGGTCCTATAAGTTCTGTCTCACGAAGAAAAAAATCAAAGAGAAAGTTTCATTGCGTTTTACGCTAGAGAGCCACCACCACCTCCCGTTCTTCACCGGGATGGCTGATCTGGAGCCCGTTCGGGGCTCCGGGGAGGGAGATTTGTCGCCTTCGTCATCATCAATCCTTCTTCATCAACAATTCCATGATGCTCACCACCAGGTGTGAGTAATTCCTTTGTAGGCTTGCTGGACAGTGATGGAGTTGGATGAGATTTGTCATGTAACCGAGTCAATTTGTTAGGGCTTGATCTCTAGCATCCACTACGTTCTGAGGCTGATGTTGTTATGAATTTGCTATGCTTAATGCCTGTCACTAGGGCCTGAGTGCCATGATTTTAGATTTGAACCCTCTATGTTTTCATGAATATATTTGAGTTCTTGATCCTATTTGCTAGTGATATGCACTTGTTGTTATTCTGAACCGTAGACTCCAAGGTGACAATAATTGGGATACTCTCCGGGGATTACTGTAATTTAAGGAGTTCATATATTCACTATGTGTTAATGCTTTGTTTTGGTTATCTATTAAAAGGAGGCCTTAATATATCTTAGATTTCCTTATGGACCCCACTGCCACGGGAGGGTAGGACAAAAGATGGCATGCAAGTTCTTATTATAAGCACATATGAATATATACGAAATACATGCCTACATTGAATTGATTAATTGGAGCTATTGTGTATTGCTCTAGGTTGTGACTATTACATGATGAATGCCATCCACAAAAATATCCATCGCTGATCCAATGCCTACGCTTTGCTCATAGCTCAGTTACTATTGTTGTTGCTGTTGTTACAATCCCCACAAATTTGCTTCTATTACTACTACTGCTACTGTTACTATTGGGAAACGTAGCATGCAATTTCAAAAACATTCCTACGCTCACGCAAGATCTATCTAGGAGATGCATAGCAACGAGAGGGGGAGAGTGTGTCCACGTACCCTTGTAGACCGAAAGCGGAAGCGCTAACTTAACGCGGTTGATGTAGTCGAACGTCTTCTCGAATCAAATCGATCAAGTACCGAACGTACATCACCTCCGAGTTCTGCACACATTCAGCTCGATGACGTCCCTCGAACTCTTGATACAGTAGAGGTACGAAGGAGATGATTTTCGTCAGCACGACAGCGTGGTGACGGTGATGGTGATGTGATCCGCGCAGGGCTTTGCCTAAGCACTACGACAATATGACCGGAGGAGTAAACGATGGAGGGGGGCACCGCACACGGCTAAGAACAATTGATGTGCCTAGAGGTGCCCCCCTGCCCCCGTATATAAAGGAATGAAAGGGGAGGAGGCCGGCCAAGGCGTGCCCCCAAGTGGGGAGGAGTCCTACTAGGACTCCATGTCCAATTCGGACCCCTTCCTTTTACTGGAGAGGGAAAGGGGAAAGGAGAGGGAGAAGGAGAAGGAAAGGGGGGCGCCGCCCCCTTCCCCACTCCATTTCGGCCTCCTCCCTTGTGGGGGGCGCACCAGCCCCTTGTGGGCTAGTTAGCCTCCTTCCTTTGGCCCATATGGCCCATATCTTTCCTCGGGGGGTTCCGGTAACCCCTCCGGTACTCCGGTATGTACCCGATACACTCCGGAACCCTTCCGGTGTCCGAATACTACCTTCCAATATATCAATCTTTACCTCTCGACTATTTAGAGACTCCTCGTCATGTCCGTGATCTCATCCGGGACTCCAAATAACCTTCGGTTACCAAAACACATAACTCATATAATACATATTGTCATTGAACGTTAAGCGTGCGGACCCTACGGGGTCGAAAACTATGTAGACATGACCGGGACACCTCTCCGGTCAATAACCAATAGCGGAACCTGGATGCTCATATTGGTTCCCACATATTTTACGAAGATCTTTATTGGTCGAACCGCTATGTCAACATACGTTATTCCCTTTGTCATCTGTATGTTACTTGCCCGAGATTCGATCGTCGGTATCTTCATACCTAGTTAAATCTCATTACCGGCAAGTCTCTTTATTTGTTCCGTAATGCAACATCCCACAACTAACTCATTAGTCACATTGCTTGCAAGGCTTCATATGATGTCCATTACCGAGAGGGCCCAGAGATACCTCTCTGATACTCGGAGTGACAAATCCTAATCTCGATCTATGCCAACCCAACAAACACCTTTGGAGATACCAGTAGAGCATCTTTATAATCACCCAGTTACGTTGTGACGTTTGATAGCACGCAAGGCATTCCTCCGGTGTCCGGGAGTTGCATAATCTCATAGTCGGAGGAATATGTATTTGACATGAAGAAAGGAGTAGCAATAAAACTGAATGATCATTATGCTATGCTAACGGATGGGTCTTGTCCATCACATCATTCTCCTAATGATGTGATCCCGTTCATCAAATGACAACACATGTCCATGGCTAGGAAACTTAACCATCTTTGATCAACAAGCTAGTCAAGTAGAGGCATACTAGGGACAAGGTGTTTTGTCTATGTATCCACACATGTATCAAGTTTCCGGTTAATACAATTCTAGCATGAATAATAAACATTTATCATGATATAAGGAAATATAAAATAACAACTTTATTATTGCCTCTAGGGCGTATTTCCTTCACTCTCCCACTTGCAGTAGAGTCAATAATCTAGTTCACATATCCATGTGATTTAACACCAATAGTTTACATTTGTATGTGATTAACACCCACAGTTCACATCGTCATGTGAAAGATCGTGGATGTCGCCTAGAGGGGGGGGGGTGAATAGGCGCTTTAAAATAATTACAGTTTAGGCTTGAACAAATGCGGAGTAAACCTAGCAGTAAATTTGTCAAGCACAAAACCTACAACAACTAGGCTCACCTATGTGCACCAACAACTTAAGCTAAGCAAGATAAACAACTAAGTGATAGCAAGATATATGACAAGAAATAATATGGCTATCACAAAGTAAAATGCATAAGTAAAGGGCTCGGGTAAGAAATAACCGAGGCACGCGGAGACGACGATGTATCCCGAAGTTCACACCCTTGCGGATGCTAATCTCTGTTTGGAGCGGTGTGGAGGCACAATGCTCCCCAAGAAGCCACTAGGGCCATCGTAATCTCCTCACGCCCTCACACAATGCAAGATGTCATGATTCCACTAAGGGACCCTTGAGGGCGCTCACCGAACCCATACAAATGGCAACCCTTGGGGGAGGTCACCGAACCCGTACACTTTGGCAACCCTTGGGGGCGGTCAACGGTAACCGTCAAATTGCTCGAGGCGATCTCCACAACCTAATTGGAGACTCCGACGCTTGCCCGGAGCTTTACACCACAATGATTGAGCTCCGAACACCACCAACCGTCTAGGGCGCCCAAGCACCAAAGAGGAACAAGCTCAAGGGTACCAAGCACCCAAGAGTAATAAGCTTCTCAACTTGTAACTTCCACATATCACCGTGGAGAACTCAAACCGATGCACCAAATGCAATGGCAAGGGGACACGGAGTGCCCAAGTCCTTCTCTCCCAAATCCCACCGAAGCAACTAATGCTAGGGAGGAAAATGAGAGGAAGAACAAAAGAAGAACACGAAGAACTCCAAGATCTAGATCCAAGGGGTTCCCCTCACTTAGAGGAGAAAGTGATTGGTGGAAACGTGGATCTAGATTCCTCTCTCTTTTCCCTCAAGAACTAGCAAGAATCATTGGAGGGATTGAGATTAGCAAGCTCGAAGAAGGTCAAAAATGGGGGAAGAACATGAGCTAAAGAGATAAGGTTCATTGGGGAAGAAGACCCCCTTTTATAAGAAGGGGAAAATCCAACCGTTATGCTCACAGCCCGTACAGAGCGGTACTACCACTCCTACGAGCAGTACTACCACTAGGGCGGCAGACGCCCAATGAAACAACACTGCAGAGGGGCAACAGGGTGGTACTACTGCAGGAGCGGTACTACCGCCTGCCCTTGCGGTACTACTGTGCGACCACGGAAGAAGAAAAGAATAACTGCCGCGCCTACAACCGGTGGAGCTAGCTATGAGAAAAAGTCGGCACCATACTACCGCTCACAGGGAGCTGTACTACCGCGTAGGGGTGGATGTAAAAAATTACATCCGCGCCTACTACCGCACGAAACAGCGTTAGGACATGAGGTAGCGGTACTACCGCACACCAGGAGCGGTACTACCGCATAGGGCACGGAAGTAAAAAATTACTTTCGCGCCTACTTCCGTGCGCGCCAGCGTTCTGGGCTAGAGGCAGCGGTACTACCGCTGGCCCCTGTGGTACTACCGCTCCCTTGAGCAGTACTACTGCATGCCATGGAGGCTTTAGCACTTGGATGCCTTCAAAACGCAGCTAAAGACAACAGACATATCCAATAAAAATAGAACTGCCATAACTTATGCAAATGGACTCCAAATTGAGCAAACTCAAGCTTGTTGGATACAAGACAATGAGTAGCATCAAAACAACGATTTTGCACTTGTTGAGCATGAGACAACAAGTAGCATACAAACTCAAGCTTGAGGTTGAGCATGAGATTGAACTTGTGGCCTCTTCCCTTGTTGCTTGTCACTAATGGCCTTCTTCTTCAATGGGCAAGATCTAACATGATGCCCTTCAATTTTGCACTTGAAGCAAATAATCTTGGCTGAATTCTTGACTTGTCCTTGGCCCTTCTTCTTGATTCTCTTGGACTTATTATTCTTATTGGAGTTATAGTAAGAAGAGGCAGGGGAGGAGTGCCTAACAGAAGGAGGAGAGACACCTCCAACAGAGAAGAACCAGCAGAACCTCAAACATTGAAAACATCATAGAAGATGCATGTGAACTCCATTTTCGATGAACTCGAGCTTGTCATCAAGATGACCATAAGCTCCAAATCTCACAAAGAGAACCAAACAAGAACCAAGAAAGATGATGCAAGGATGAAATGGTTTGAGCTCTCTATGAATGATACGATCAAGCTACTCATCGAGAGCCCCCCTTGATAGTACGACAATTGATCCTAAAACCCGGTCTCCCAACTACCACCATGAGACCGGTAAAATAGAAAACTTATCAAGGGAAAACCTTTGCCTTCACATGGTCCACTTGAGCTAGATAATGATGATCTTGTCCTCCTCAAGATGGACCACCTTTCTTGATTGCGTTGGGTCGATGAAGACTAGATGATTGCTCCTCCACACTCCACTATGGGTGAGCCACTCTTTGGCACATCTTCACAAGTCCATTGACACCAAAATGGACGGCAAGCTTTAAGCATTTGATCTCTTCGTGATGCTCTACTTAAGCTTGCACACTGCAACCTAACCCCACAAAGAACTCTCACATAGACCATGCGTTAGAACACAAAGCGCAATGGACAATTCTTACCATACCATGGGATCACTTGATCCCTCTCGGTACATCTTCTACGCTTTGTGAGTTGATAAACTTGATTCACTCTTGACTTAGTCTTGATCAACCTTGAATCTTTCCAACTCTCTTCATTTGGATGATGTATGACCAATCTTTGGATAATTCCTTAATAGCACCTTGGTCAACTCATAAACTCCTTGAAACCAACACATGGACTTCAAGAAAAGCCTATGGACAAATCTTTCAAATATAACTCAAGACAACCATTAGTCCATAGAGATTGTCATCAATTACCAAAACCAAACATGGGGGCACCGCATGTCCTTTCAATCTCCCCCATTTTGGTAATTGATGACAATCATTTTGAAGAGAGTTTATAAAAGGAATTATACATCACCATGCAATGCAACAACCAATAATGCATGCGTATGAGACGCAAATGCTAAGGAACCAAACCAAAGCAAGAATAGAAATCTCTCTAAACTTCTCCACAAAACTCTCTGAAACTTCTGCCCCATTGGCATCGATTGCTAAAATGGGCGAAAAGCTTAGAAGGCCAATATAAATTGTGTTCCTCCATAAATAGTGTATTTCTCAACAAGAGAGTGGAATTCCATACACATATCCAAAGGTAAATACTTGGAGGAAGACAAACTATATTGAGGCACAAAGATTGCTAAAGAAAGATATGCCACAAGGATATAACAAGAGGGACACAAGCAATCAAGAATTCAAAATATACCAATTGAAGCAAGCAATCAAAGGATATCAATTGAACCAACTAGACCAAGGATCGTATGAGCCACAAGAATAAATGATATGAGCAGAGGAGTGTTCTAAAGAAACTAGAGAAGCTCCCCATGTCGGTGGAAATGACACCTATGGGACCAAATCGAGATCCCTACTACGGTTGCGGGACGCGGGGTTGAGAGGAGAGCAGGATCGGGAGGCCAATTCGGTGGAGACAGGGGATTTACCCAGGTTCGGGCCGCGGCTTGCGTAATACCCTACTCCTGCCTAAGATCTCTGTTGAGTGTTCTTGTTCTAGAGCTAGCTACAATAAGCGTAACTTGTCGAAAGATCCGAATCGTTCTCCTGGACGCCCTGGGCCTCCTTTTATAAGCAAGGGGATCACCATAGTGGCAACAGAAGGTGGCATCGGGTTACTGTGTCTAAGTCTATCGATAGCCATATGGGACAAGGTGCATTAAATGCGAACCCACGTCCCGTCCGCCGCCGCTCTTCCCTGCTTCGACACGCGCCCGAGCCAGCAAGGCGTGCGACACCATGTAGACTAGCAGGCAGCTGAGATGGTGCCACGAGAGCTGGCAGGCAGCTGAGGTGGCAGGTCCTTCATGAAGATTTGCATGCCACCACGTAGGCATGCGCTGAATTGGCCCGGAAGCCCCTCGTTGACACGCAGGTGCCTGCCCAGCTGGTGGGCTGGCGCTGCACAGGGAACGGGGGTGGGACTGTGGCTGGTGTAGGCTTGGCGTAGATGTCACAGATGTCCTCGACAAGGGCCTTGCCGGGGCCCCGGCAAGGGTCTTGCCACGGCGTCGTAATTGTCCCCGGTAAGGATGTTGCCGGAGATCTTGTGTGCTTCTTTCGGCGAGGATCTTGCCGTGGTTTCGTTGCCTTCTGTTTCTCCTCTGTCTTAGAATGCCTCTTATCTTCACAAAGATCTGCATGCCACCATAGGAGTGCCTCCCGAGCCCTGGTCTCAATGAGGTTGGGGAACTTGGGCTCAAGGGCGGCGCGTCCTGCTGGCGTGGGGCTGGGCAAGTTGCCCCGGCAAGACTCTTGTCGGGGCTGTGTATCCTGCCCCGGTAAGACTCTTGCCGGGGAGAATTACCTTGTCCTCTTGGTCTTCTGGTCTTGGCGCTACGCTGGTTGTTCCTGTGGCTCCAGCCCTCTCCCTTGCCTTGCTTAGTTTGGTTGTGGCCACGTGGCTCCGACTGCCCGTGCACTTAGTAAGGTGTATAGACTAGAGCTCCTGTTTTAGTACACCGATAGGAGCCCCCAGGCCTGGGCCACACTTAAGCGCGGTATGGTTGTTGGGCTAGGCCAAAAAACAGTGCGCGGGCAGGCGGGGCGGTTTTTCCACCGCAGTAACTTTCCACCCGCTGCGCTTCCCCATGACCCGCGTTGAATGCGTGACGTGGGGGGCATGCATGGAGCGGTTGCTGCAGGCATGCGTCACGTTGAAATTAATGGCAAAGAGGCGGCCCTTGCCTTCTCCATAAAAAGGAATAACCGCGGGCGTGCGGCTCATTTACCCTCTGTCCCCCCCCAATCCTGGCATCACCGTCCTCGCCTTCTTCTTCCTCAAGCCCCCTGTTTGTCGCCGCCGCTCCCCCCACTGCCCTCAGCCCCCTGCTCCCTCTCCAGCCACTATGGCTCCCAAATCTAGCAAAGGCAATGGCGCAACCAAAGAGACAAAGGCGAAGGAGATGCCGGAGAGCGAGGCGGCGGTGCGGTGGGTGCAGTCCGCCTACTTCATCCCGTCGTCGGTCGATGCCCTCGAGCTCAGGGACTATTTCAAGCCCCTGTGGGGGGCGGCGACATCGGCACATCCGGCCACACGCGCCCTCCCTGCAGATTGCGACTTGAGCGGCCCGGAACGGTACCCATTCTTCATCGACTTTTTCTACTACGGGCACTGCCCCCTTTTTCCGATTTCTTCAATGACATCATGCGCACCTTCGGCTTCAACTTGCTGGACCTCGCGCCGAACTCTGTGGCGTATTTGGCATGCTTTTCCCACCTCTGCGAGGGTTTCGCCGGAGTGGTGCCCAACACGGCGCTTTTCCGCCACTATTTCTCCCCCCGCGTCCAGCTTGGGGGCGCCCTCTCCGGGACCGTCACCTGGATCCCGAGGGCCCAGGAGAAAGGAGCTTACCTAGAGGGTGCCACGAAGGAGAGATGGGAAGAATGACGGGGCCGATGGTGTTGGATCGTGGAGGAGGACCCCCCCGGAGTTTTGCCGGAGAGTTCGTCGGGAGGCGCTGCCCTACGGCGCAGATTGGAGAGACTTCAACCCCAATGACAAGAAATTATCCATCACCACCACCAGGATTCGCCACCTTACTGAGGCCGGACTCACCCTGGAGATGATCGCGGCGGATTTCATCCGCCGTCGAATTGCTTCGCTGCACAGGAAAGGGAGGCCGGCTTGGGCTTTCCAAAATGCGGCTGATATCATGAGGCTCCGCACCGGCCTGCAGAACAACCTCACGGTGCTGGGGAACTCCTGGTACTGCCGGAGGCTCTTCCAGCTGGATGTGTACACCGACGGCAGGGTGAAGAGGACCGGCAGGGTGGCGAAGTCCGGCAAGGTCGTCAAAGGGCCGTTGTTCGGGCTGCCGCCGGGCGTGGTCCCATTGAGCAACAACACCTGGCAGGCTGAAATCCTCGCCATGATGCCAGCCTTCAATGTGCACGGCCTTAAACCCAGCTGGGTCGAGCCCCCGGCACAACAGGTGCAGGTCTTCTTCAATAACCTTGTCGAAGAACTTGCTCACGATGAGCCAGTGCTCATCCAGGACACCACCCAGGAGGAGCTGACCTACATTGCCAAAAGGGCGGCGGAGGCTGGGCTTGCCAGGCTGGCCGGCGATGCTGGCGGCATGGAGAACGAGGCCGCTGCTGCTGCAAAGGAAGAGGAACTCGCCCGGTGGGTGAGGGCCGCCAAAAAGGCGGGCGGCGGCAACACCGAGGCCCCCCTGCCGGGGATGGGGTTGAAGAATCATCCGAGGAGGAGGCCGAGGCCGTCAACCCCTCGGCCGCGAAGAAGAGACACACCCTGTGCCGGGCCAGCTCTGGCGAGCCGGTCCGACGAGGCAGGGGCGAATCACGGCAGACCGTGCCGACGGGAGCCATGCGCGTGACGCGGGCCGCGGAGGCGTAGAAGAGAGCCGCGATGGTGAAGAAGACGACGACTGCCTCTTATTCATCCAAGCGCTACTGGACTCCATCGCCTTCTCCTCCCCCGACATGCACGAACGAGTACGTCATCTTTGACTTCTCGTCCCTCAGCCCGAGGAGAAAAAGGAGAGCAGTAGACAAGGAGATAGAGGAGGAGTGAGCATCCTATCCCTGTCATTCCTGTCTTTTCCAACAGAGTTGTTTGCTTATCTTGACTTGTTTTGCCTCGGCAGGGACACAGAGACGTTGGCCCAGTGGGTGAGGAAGAGAGCCAGGGCTTCGGCAAGCGGCCAGCCCCCGGCACGCACTCCAGGCGCACCGCTAGCGGTGGAGAGCAGCCCGAATGACAGTAGCCCGTGGCGCAGCCCCCGGCTCAGCCCCCAGCGTAAGTTTGCCACATGTTCTTTATCAACGTGTGCTTGGAAGGGTGTCGGTGTCAAAACCGGCAGATCTCGGGTAGGGGGTCCCGATCTGTGCGTCTAGGCTGATGGTAACAGGAAGCGAGGGACACAATGTTTACCCAGGTTCGGGCCCTCTCGATGGAGGTAAAACCCTACTTCCTGCTTGATTAATATTGAAGATATGGGTAGTACAAGAGTAGATCTACCACGAGATCGTAGAGGCTAAACCCTAAGAGCTAGCCTATGATGTTATGATTGTAATTGTGATCGTCCTTCTAAGGACCAACCTCTCCGGTTTATATAGACACCGGAGAGGGCTAGGGTTTACATAGAGTCAGTTACAAGGTAGGAAACACAATATCTGGATCGCCAAGCTTGCCTTCCACACAAAGGAGAGTCCCATCCGGACACGGGCCGAAGTCTTGAGTCTTGTATCTTCACGCTTCAATAGTCCGGACGATGTATACAGTCCGGCTGTCCGGATACCCCCTAATCTAGGACTCCCTCAGTAGCCCCTGAACCAGGCTTCAATGACGATGAGTCCGGCGCGCAGTCTTGTCTTCGACATTGCAAGGCGGGTTCCTTCTCCGAATACTCCAAGGTAATTATCGAACACTTCAACCATGTCTGGATCCGCAAAATGATCCTCACATATCGCCGTAGAGAGAATGATATTTCACAAATGCAATCTGCTAGCAACTTTGTAGACAGCGTGACATGTCATCAAGGCCGAGTCATTATCCGAACCGTTTTCCCACATCCAGCCACAGCGCATATTGCGAGGCGGTTTCCTTGACACGTCTTGTCAAAGCAGAGATCATGTCCCCTTATCACGGGATTCTCATCAATACGGGTATGGGTAATCCTACCATGCCATCAATCGTGGCGCTTGGAAGGTGAGCGATTCCCAACGGGCAAGTGGGGAGGCGCACCGCTTCCGTCGCCTCTATAAAGGGATAAGAGTTCCCCATTTTTACCCATGCCTTCTTCCTCCTTTGCCCACTCTTGCCCCCTCGAGCTCCAGCGCCCTAGTCCAAGTCTTCTCCGCACAGCTAAACATGTCCGGAGCAGGAGGCAAGTGGGTGGCTTCCACCGTGAAGGAGAAGGATATCGTGAATCTTCAGGCGGCCAGATACTTGGCCACATACATAGCGCACCGGCTACCAGACGACGGGCAGGTCATTCCAACCCCAGGACCCCACGAGAGGGTCATGTTTCTCGCCCACTTTGTCTGTGGACTGGGGTTTCCACTTCACCCCTTCGTCCGTGGGCTCATGTTCTACTACGGGCTAGATTTCCATGATCTAGCCCCGAACTTCATCCTCAACATCTCGGTGTTCATCGTCGTATGCGAGGCCTTCCTCCGCATCAAGCCTCATTTCGGCTTGTGGCTGCAAATCTTCTGCGTGAAGCCGAAGATTGTGAGCGGCCAACAAGCGGAGTGCGGAGGAGCCATGGTGGGCAAGATGCCTAACATCACCTGGCTTGACGGCTCCTTTGCGGAAACTGTGAAGGGGTGGCAGTCGAGGTGGTTGTACATCACCGAGCCGCGCGACACCAACTGGGTGGCGGCCCCCGAGTTCTGATCCGGAACCCCCATGCGGCTCACCTCCTGGGAAAAGAGGGGCCTGTCCTGGGGCGAATCTATAGAGCTGACCGGACTCCAAAACTGCATCAAGAGCATGAAGGACAAGAACATAAAGCTTGTCAACATGATCCAGGTCATGCTCGTTCGCCAGATTCTGCCGTGCCAAAGGCGGGCATTCAATCTGCGGGAGTTCGTCCCGGCCGAACACCAGACACTTCAGAGGCTCTACGGCATGAAGCACAAAAACGTGTGGAAGGCGTTGTTCAAGGCCTCCGAAGTACCTCCTCCCACATCCGAGAACCGTGGGCTCCACGTCGCGCGGCCTCCTAGTCAAGTGAGTTCTCAGGCTACCACCGGATCCGGTTCTTCCCAATATATTCATGGGAGAGCCTTAAGTAATTGTGCATATTTGCTCAGGATTATGTGGAGACAGCGAAGCAGATTGACTGTCCAGCTTCGCTGCCAGAAAGCCTAGCTAATGCTCTCCTGACGGAGATGCTGGTCCCGACGCCCTACAAGGTGCCGGAGAAGAAGGCCGATAAGAAGGCCCCGGGGATCCGAAAGGGTCTCCGACGTAAGGTTGCGCCAGAAGCCTCGTCTGAAGACGACAATGCACACTCCTCCCCCGAAGGGGAGGAAGAAGAAGAAGGGACTGCCCCACCCGGAGAGGGTGAGGGGCCCGAGAAGGCGGACCAGGGGGCCGGAAAAGGCCCTCGGCGCAAGGCCGTCATACCCACGTCGTCTGATGACGACGAGACAGATTCCTCCCGCGGAGGCGGGGGGAAGCAAGAAGAAACTCTACCTCCCCGCACTGGGGAGGAGAAAAAGAGAAAAGTCGCCCCGGAGGGGGAGGCTGGGTCGTCCAAGAAGGGAAAGGTGTCCCTTCCGGACTACTCCGCCACGGCCGCCCATAGTGAGGAGGGGTGGCTGCCCAGGGGGAAGCCCCTAGCGCGAACGTAAGTATCCGCACCCTGTAATGACTTTACTTCACAGTCTTTTTATAACGCCGAACATATATGCAGTCCGGCCAGGGTTCATCCCGAGGTATCTTCTTTGGATGGATCCCTGAGCAATTCGGAGATGAACTCGCTCCCGACGGCCACCACTCCTCAACCTGCGGATGACACGGAGGTGTTGTCCCGAAGGCTCCTAGAGCAGGGGAGGTGATTCTGGAGACGCCCCAAGGCGAAATTCCAGACGTCGGACATGCGGGGTTCAAGATCCCCGCGGATCGTGTCGGTGAGAGCCACAGTAGGCCGGGCTCTCAGCCAAACACTGTTTCGGAGCCTTTAGTGGTTCCGGACTCAGGCGGGCAACCCCTCGTTAGGGAGGGTGAGCCGTCTGTGTCGAGGACTTCCATTGCGCCCGAGGCACCGGATTGTCTGTTGGAAGCGCTTCACGATGCTTCCATGGATGAAGAGCACCGTACTCTTATGAGTGCGGTGATTCAGAAGGTTTCGTCCGCCAAGAGCGGGCTAACCGAAGCTTGCACTAGCCTCCTGACAGGCTTTGAGGTAAGTAAAAAATATGTGAAATTACCACCCGATAGGTAGTAGCCCCTGATACTCTGTTTGGTGTTTGGAAAGAAAAACCAAACGGAGGGTCAATTATAATCCGCAGGAGTCTAATAATAAGTGTTAATGTGAATAAGCAGGCTGTGATGCTTGCCGCTGCTGTCCGCACAGTCGAGATCGCCGAACTAAAACGGGATCTAGAGCAGGCGCAGGGAGAGCTCGACCTCACGAAGAGGCAGCTCGAAGAGAGCAAAGGTGAGTAATTCCCCGCTCTCACATAATGAAGGGTATATAAAATTAGTTATTCCAACGACAAAGCGTTGTGATTTTGTAATAGGGGCCACCATCGAAGTGGCCTCTCTGAAGAAAGCGCTGTCCGAGGCCGAAGACAAGGCAGCCTTGGAACGCACAGAGCGCGAGAAGCAAGATGCCAGAGTGGGCGAGGTACAACAGGAGCTCCAGGAGCTCGGCAAAAAGTTCGAGTCCGTGGAGCATGAGCTTAAGGAGAAAGAGGCCGAGCTTGCGAATGCCCTTGCTAGTATAAAAGACGCCAAGGCGGAAGCCGAGAAGGCACAGCAGGAAGTCCAGGAGGCCAAAAAGATAGCGGCGGGTAAGAAATTCTTTATGCAAAGCAAACATGTGGAGGAGGCGTTTCTTTTACTTACCCGAGTTCGGAGCTCTCCAGGGGCATTCGCAGATCTGCCCCGCAGCGTATTAGATGCCGCGGAGTTCTACCGTGCCAAGGAGGGGAGCTCAACGGAGAAGCTGTTCTGATACCAGTATGCTGGGGCCGAACATCCAATTCCCTGTGAGTGACCAACTGAAGCAGTTGGTCGAACTCCACAGGGAGGCCGAAACGGCTATGAAAGATTTAATAGTCCGGATGTGGCCTGGTGAGCCCTTGTCGGCTAGCTACTTCGGCCTGATAAAGCGGATGGTGAATGCCTGTCCGCGGCTCGAAGTCATCAACCGATCCGTTTGCATTGAGGGTGCCCGCCGGGCCTTTGCCCGCGCGAAGGTGCATTGGGGCAAGCTGGATGCGGAGAAGCTGGTGAAGGACGGGCCGCTGGAGGGCAAGGCGCATCACTATCCGGAGAAGTATTACGATGGCGTTATAAAGGGTGCTCGTCTCGTGGCCGATGAATGTACCAAGGACACAATTTTAGAATGAATTCACTTCTGTCATGTTTGTAATTTAAGGACTAAGTTACTTGCGTTATGTAGCGCTTTTGTTATTTAAAATATTACCTTCTATGCGGCTGTTTATAAAATTCTGAAAGTAGGCCAGTCGTCAGCTTCCGCCCCCATGTAACTAGTACTGGGGTGTTCGTGGAAACTCGAACACTCTTTATCCAAATGTTTGGTCCCTTAAGGAGGTGTCCGGCGCAGCGAACAAGGCAATCGGACTACGCGGCTTTATAACTTTCACTTAGCCATAGAAGTCTACAATTTTAAATTTCGGCGAAGCCCGTAGAATCCGGAAGGCCGAATTGGGGCGCTATGTATGCCTAGATCGGATGAAGCCGATTTATCGCCTAAAGCGGAAAAATCTTTAAGGATTTTAAGACCTCTCGAACAGCGACCAACTCTCGCCACATCATGCCGATCAGTTTTTGGCTTTCTCTACTGAGGTGCTCGTCCGGAAGAACCGGGACACAATCGCAGTAGTTCTCCCTGCGCTACCTTAGCCGATATAACGGAACGTAAGGTACCAAAACAAGGGAGCCGGGCTAACCCAACTATAGACCCAAGACATGATTCGGAGCTGATGCATATAGTGCTATAAGTTCGGGGTGCCGCACTGTGGAAAGTGTTCGGACTTGACTTGCAATATTATGGGGCGCCATCAGAAGCCCCTGGCAAACTGAACATACCAAGGTGTACGGATGCAATATCAAATAAACATTTGCGAGAGAAAATGCTCAAATAAGACTGATAAGCTGACGCTATATGTGATCTCCCATTGATGAATAATATGTTTAAGCGTATGTTTACAATGAATGCATTAAGCGGAGATAAATAGGACTATTTGACATGTCCTATCCAGGGGCAGGTCACATACAGATAGATAAAACAAGTATAACGATCATAAATAGATTCCACCTGGGTGTTTCCTTCTATGCGCAAAGCCTGTTGCCTTCTTGGTTTTCTCTCCTATGTAAGTCCGGCAATCCGGCTCTTCTGAAGAGGCTGCACTAAAGCAATGTCCTGAAAGGTAAAAGGGAAAGATTATGAAGGTATGTTGCGGTGATGCCGCACTGTTGACTGAGTCACTGTTGCGCCTCTGCCTGTGCCCATGGTATTTTGAGTGCGTAATTGTGTACGCGTGGCACGAATGCTGCTTTAATGGGGTGTGAGCGGAGGCCGGACTGCTAATCGCGCTCTTGGCGTGCCTGATGATCCTGTTGCGGGGTGCTCCGGACTCGCTTGACGGTGCTTGAGGTTGTCGTTGCCGGATTGGTGGTTTGCCGGAGGAGGCCGTATTGTACTTCTGCCGCGAGGGCTGCAGTATGCTCTTCTGTATGGAGAGAGCGGTCCATGTTTCCGATGACTGTTATGACCCGGTGCGGGCCTGGCATCTTGAGCTTGAGGTATGCATAGTGTGGTACCGCATTGAATCTAGCGAATGCGGTTCATCCGAGAAGTGCGTGGTAACCACTATGGAAAGGGACGATATTGAAGATTAACTCTTTGCTTCGGAAGTTGTCCGGAGATCCGAAGACCACTTCCAATGTTATAGAGCCCGTACAGCGGGCCTCTACTCCAGGAATTACACCTTTAAAGGTGGTTTTGGTGGGCTTGATCCTTGAGGGGTCGATGCCCATTTTGCACACTGTGTCCTGATAAAGCAGGTTCAGGCTGCTACCGCCGTCCATAAGGACTCGCGCGAGGTGGAATCCATCGATGATTGGGTCTAAGACCAATGCGGCTGAGCCGCCCTGACGGATGCTAGTAGGATGATCCCTACGATCAAAGGTGATCGGACAAGCTGACCATGGGTTGAACTTGGGGGCGACTGGCTCCCTCGCGTAGACGCCCCGTAGTGCTCGCTTCCATTCCCGCTTGGGGATGTGAGTGGCGTAGATCATGTTGACCATTTTCACCGGGGGGGGGGGGGATTTATTCTGTCCCCCCGTGTTAGGACGCCGGGGCTCCTCATCATCATCGCTGTGCAACCCCTTGTCCTTGTTTTCAGTGTTTATTTTGCCGGCCTGTTTGAATACCTAGCAGTCTCTGTTGGTGTGGTTAGCTGGCTTGTCCGGGGTGCCATGAATTTGGCACGAGCGCTCCAGTATATGGTCCAGACTGGACAGTCCCTGATTTCTTCTTTTGAACGGCTTCTTCCACTGACCGGACTTGAATCCGCTGAATCCGGCGTTTACTGCCGTGTCTTCAGTGTTGTCGCCGGTGTTCCGTCGCTTATGTCTGTTGCGTCGTGGCTTGACGTTACTGTCGCGGACATCCGAAGTGCCGGAATGTGGCATGGTGCCGCTGCGAGCCAACCAGCTGTCCTCGCCCGCGCAAAAGCGGGTCATTAATGTTGTGAGAGCTGCCATGGACTTGGGTTTTTCCTGGCCGAGGTGTCGAGCGAGCCACTCGTCACGGATATTATGATTAAAAGCCGCCAGGGCTTCGGCGTCCGGACAGTCGACTATTTGGTTCTTTTTAGTTAGGAACCAGGTCCAGAATTTCCTGTCTGACTCTCCGGGCTGTTGAGTAATGTGGCTCAAGTCATCGGCGTCCGGTGGTCGCACATATGTGCCCTAGAAGTTGTCGAGGAATGTGTCTTCCAGGTTTTCCCAACTGCCAATGGAATTTGCTGGCAGGCTGTTTAGCCAGTGCCGAGCTGGTCCTTTGAGCTTAAGGGGAAGATACTTGATGGCGTGTAGATCGTCTCCACGGGCCATGTGAACGTGGAGAAGGAAATCTTCGATCCACACTGCGGGGTCTGTTATGCCATCGTATGATTCGATGTTTATGGGTTTGAACCCTTCTGGGAATTCATGATCCATTACTTCATCAGTCAAGCAGAGGGGGTGTGCGGCGCCTCTGTGCCGGGCTATGTGGCTACGCAGTTCAAATTGGTTTGGGTTGCTATGTTCGGCCCGGCCGGACTTGTTGATAGTGTATCCGGCGTGACGGTCACCGTCGCGCGCTGGGGCACGCCCCCGTGATCCGTAGATCGATCTTGGCTGTCCTGCTTTGTTTTCCAGTATATCTTGCAGGTCTTGCCTGTTGCCCTGGGCCGTAGTGTATTGGCGTGGGGGTGCGGGCTGGTATTCGGGCTAATATCCCGTTTTATCCTGGCCACGGGGTGGCCAGTCAGCCGTTTGGCGCTCGAGTCCGTATTCCTCGGCTGCCAGGACTTTAGTCCATCTATGTGTGAGAAGGTCTTGATCAGCCTGGATTTGCTGCTTCTTCTTCTTCAGGCTCCTCGCAGTGGCAATAAGACGGCGCTTGAAGTGCTCCTGCTCCACGGGATCCTCGGGTACGCCGAACTCATCATCGCCGAGGCTAATCTCGTCTTCGGAGGGGGGCATATAGTTGTCCTCCTCTGGATATCCGTCAGTCGCCTGTTCGTCTGGGCTGACCTGCTCATCTTCATGTTCGGCATGCTCGAAGGCGGTCTAGTCAGGGTTGTATTCCTCTTTGGCACCCTCCGGATTGCTTTCATCTCCGGGGCCGGTATTGCTGTGGCGGGGCTTGGAGCGGCGCCGACGACGCCCATGCTTTGCTTTTCTCCTTGAGGGGTTATCCTCCATTTCCTCGTCGCCATTGGTTTCCTTCGGAGTGTCCACCATGTATATATCGTATGAGGAGGTGGCCATCCACCGCCCTGTGAGAGGTGGCTCCTGTACTTCTCCTACGTCGTCGTCCATACCGTCGATGTCTTCGGAGTCGAAGTCAAGCACGTTGGTTAAATCGTCGACCATGGCAATGAAGTGGGTGGTGGGTGGGCAGCGAATTCCTTCGTCGCCAGCTTCCCACTCAAGCCGGACATAGTTCGGCCCAGAGCCTCCTGACAACAAGAGAGACTTTAATGAGTTCAGCATGTCTCCAAAGGGCGAGTGCTGGAAGATATCCGCAGCGGTAAACTCCATTACCGGAGCCCAACCTAGCTCGACTGTCTCGAGGGTGTGCGGACCGGAACCAACAACCGGATATGAGTCTGGGGGCCCGGGGTTACAGGCTTCCATAGAGGTGAGACCTGTATTCGGCTCCACCGCCGATGAGTGTGCGGCCTACGGGGCGGGGTCCACCCCTCCGTCCTTAGGCAACGCAACCTACTCCGGATTTAGATTCGAGGATTTTACTGAAGAGGTGATATCCCAAGCATCATCCGACGGCAGGTCTAATCCGTGATCATCATGACTGCTCGGTGCTCCTGGCGAAGGCCCAAATTCTTCGAAGATCAAGTCTCCGCGAATATCCGCCATGCAGTTCAATTTTCCGAACCTGACCTGGTGGCCAGGGGCGTAGCTGTCGATCTGCTCCAAATGGCCAAGTGAATTGGCCTGCAGTGCGAAGCCGCCGAACATGAAGATCTGTCCGGGGAGAAAAGTCTCCCCCTGGACCGTGTTGTTGACGATCGAAGGCGCCATCAAGCCTTGTAGCAACGACACAGAGGAACTCTCAATGAAAGCACCAATGTCGATGTCAAAACCGGCGGATCTCGGGTAGGGGATCCCGATCTGTGCGTCTAGGCTGATGGTAACAGGAAGCGAGGGACACAACATTTACCCAGGTTCGGGCCCTCTCGATGGAGGTAAAACCCTACTTCCTGCTTGATTAATATTGAAGATATGGGTAATACAAGAGTAGATCTACCACGAGATCGTAGAGGCTAAACCCTAAGAGCTAGCCTATGATGGTATGATTGTAATTGTGATCGTCCTTCTAAGGACCAACCTCTCCGGTTTATATAGACATCGGGGAGGGCTAGGGTTTACATGGAGTCGGTTACAAGGAAGGAAACACAATATCCGGATCGCCAAGCTTGCCTTCCATGCAAAGGAGAGTCCCATACGGACACGGGCCGAAGTCTTGAGTCTTGTATCTTCACGCTTCAATAGTCCAGACGATGTATACAGTCCGGCTATCCGGATACCCCCTAATCCAGGACTCCCTCAAAGGATGACCTCTTTGGCACCGACCTTGTCGTGGCTACAGGAGAATGACAGCGGCAGGAGGACCCATTGGGGTCCACCCCCAACACACTGCCTCCATCAACTACACCGCCCCGTGGGGCGTCCCCGGCAACGGCGCCAAGCGCCGAGCCCATGCACACGGGGGAAGAGGAGGTGAACCTAGGCGCTGGCGGGTCCACCCCGGCATCGGAAGTTGGTGGAGAGAGAGCTGCCTCCCCCCAACTCGGCACAGGTGAGCCCATCCATCCCCTGTGTTTGCCATTTTCTTCTGCTCGCTCTCTCTTTTTTTCTGCTCTGCCTCACTCCTTATGCCAGTATCCAGGTGCTCCCTCGGCTGACCAGGGGACCACCGACGCCTCCATCGAGGAGATCGCCAAGGACGTGGAGGTTGAGGCCACCAAGATCGCCTCCGATGAAGCCGCCAAAGATGCGGAGGAAGCCGCCGCGAGGTCTACCGAGGAGTCCGGCAAGGGCACCGATGAGGAGGCTGGCGAAAGGCCTGTCGGGGACACCGGCAAGGGGCCTGCCGCTGAGGAGGAGGCCGGGAAGGGGCCCGCCGGGGAGGCCGGCAAGGGGCCTCTGCCGAGGAGGAGGTGGTCGATGATCAACCCTCCTCCTCCGCTGCCTCCGGCTCGGGCAGGTACCTGAAGGTGGGCGACAACTTGTTCGTCCTCCTTCTGGGGACGGCGAGCACCGGAGCGCCCACCGAGGGGGAAATCTTTGATGATGAGGTGCTTGCCGCCGCCGGGCTCGGGGTCGTCGACGAGCCGAGCTCTGGTGGTGGCTCCCAAGAGGAGCGGCTCCTCCAGGCCCTGAGCGCCAACTTCAACAAGCTCCAGGCGCTCCACTACGCCCGCCTGGACCAGGCAAGGACCAAGGAGGCGGTGGTGAACAAGACGGAGGCCGACCTCTAGAAGCATGTCACCGAGGCGCAGGCCTGGTTCCGCCAGGCACACGAAGAGTTGAAGGCCGCCCAGGAGTAGCTGGCTGAGTGCAAACAGGAGCTTGTTGTCAAGCAGACTGACATCAAGAAGGCCCGGGAGGCGGCGAAGGCGCAGGCTGACAAGGACGAGGCCATCCGGCACCAGCGCGAGGCCGCGCTGAACTCCTATGAGGAGGATCTTGGCGCGCGCGAGGTAGCGCTTGCCGCCAAACTCCATGGCAAGGATGAAGAGGTGGAGAAGCTTGCCGCGGCGTGGACCCAAGAGTTGGAGCACAAGCACAAAGAGGCGCTCGATGCCCAGGCCCTGGCCCATGGCAACAGGGTGAAGGAGTTGGAGGCGGAGCGGGATGGCCTGGCGAAACGAGCCTCAAAACTGTCCTCGGAAAAGAACATGCTCAACGAGGCCCTAGTCGAGGTACAATTCGAGGTCCTCAGCAGAGCTGAGCAGCTTTCCACCGCCAACGACACCATCAAGGACTTGAAGCTCAAACTGGAGGGCCTCGAGGGGGCGCTCGAGGAGGCCAAAACTTGGGAGGGGACCCTGACCCAGCGTTTGGCGGTGGAGGAGCAGCTTCGGGCGAACGTGGCCGCCAATCTCAAGGACCAGGTTAATGGTGAGAAACGTTGGATCGGCCGCCTTGTCGCCGTTGCCGACAGAATCACCGAGCAACTGGGCAAGATGAAGGTGCCGGAAGTGAGGTACACCCTGGAACCAAATTTGAGCCCCAACGCCAGCCTGACCATCTTTTTTGAGAGCGTCCTCAGGGCTTTGGAGCAGCTTCACTCCAACCGGGCGAGCTCCTTGGCCGACGAGGCCCGGATGCTTTGCCAGGGCGCCATGACCAAGGTTCTCACCAAGCTGGTGCACTGGAACCCCAACCTCGACTTTGATGCCTCGCTGGATAGCTTGCCGAATGATGCGGACCTCACAGTGCTCGAGGAGCGCATCGAGCCCGTCATCAGCCGCATCAGTGGGATCCAGAGGCTGGAGGGCCAGCGCCGAGACTAGACGCCCCATCTCTTACTGCCGATGCAGGTTCAGGACCAAGACAATTCATATCTTTAGTTAGAACCGGAGCAACAATTGGTGTAATATAACTCTGCAGTACTTTTAATATGTTGCATGTTATTCCCCTATTCAACCTTTCTCTGTACGTCCATCCTACGCCTACTGGATAGGCTCGTCGGCGCGTAAACCCAAACTGCTACACTTTGAAGGACAGATTCTTTAGCGGTCGGCAGGGTGTGCTTGCCGCCGTGCGAGCCACCTTGCCGTTCTTAGCTAGCGTGGCCGCCCGAACTGTCGAGCTGACTCAAGATAGAGCGAGAGCGTTGCCAATAGCGGAAGGCCACCCTGCCGCCCTCGGCGCAGCTGCTCGATTTGTTGAGCGGACTCGAAACAGACCAAGGGTGTTGCCAATGACGGAAGGGCCCCACTGCATGCAGGTTTCCCGTACAGAGGAAAGATCTCTGAGGAAGATAACCTTGTATAAGAAAGAATTGTTTGAAGTTCTTGCATGACTTAGCTTTTTTTTGTCGTCGCGCGGACTTTTGCTGCATCTGGCGACGGGGCTGCTCGCTCGGCCGCCTTCTTCCTTGAGAGCCATGGTGACGAGGAACCACTGAAATAGTTCTCGAACCAGATTCTCTCAACAAGCAGCATTCCCCTACCTGGCGCACCAAAGATGTCGGTGAAAATGACACCTATGGGACCAAAACGAGATCCCTACTACGGTTGCGGGGCGTGGGGTTGACAGGAGAGCAGGATCGGGAGGCCAATTCAGTGGAGACAGGGGATTTACCCAGGTTCGGGCTGCGGCTTGCGTAATACCCTACTCCTGCCTAAGATCTCTGTTGGGTGTTCTTGTTCTGGAGCTAGCTACAATGGGCATAACTTGTCCAAAGATCCGAATCCTTCTCCTGGACGCCCTGGGCCTCCTTTTATAAGCAAGGGGATCACCACAGTGGCACCAGGAGGTGGCATCGGGGTACTGTGTCTAAGTCTATCGATAGCCGTATGGGACAAGGTGCATTAAATGCGAACCCACGTCCCATCCGCCGCCGCTCTTCCCTGCTTCGACACGTGCCCGAGCCAGCGAGGCGTGCGGCGCCATGTAGACTAGCAGGCAACTGAGGTGGTGCCATGGGGGCTGGAAGGCAACTGAGGTGGCGCGGTGGCGGGTCCTTCATGAAGATTTGCATGCCAACACATAGGCATGCGCTGAATTGGCCCGGAAGCCCCTCGTTGACACGTAGGGGCCTGCCCAGCTGGTGGGCTGGCAGCTGCACAGGGAATGGGGGCGGGACTGTGGCTGGTGTAGGCCTGGCGTAGATGTCATGGATGTCCTCGGCAAGGACCTTGCCGGGGCCCCGGAAAGGGTCTTGCCGCGGCGTCGTAATCATCCCCGACAAGGATGTTGCCGGAGGTCTTGTGTGCTTCTTTCGGCAAGGATCTTGCCGTGGTTTCGTTGCCTTCTGTTTCTCCTCTGTCTTAGAATGCCTCTTGTCTTCACAAAGATCTGCATGCCACCACAGGAGTGCCTCCCGAGCCCTGGTCTCAATGAGGTTGGGGAACTTGGGCTCAAGGGCGGCACGTCCTGCTGGAGTGGGGCTGGGCAAGTTGCCCCGGCAAGACTCTTGTCGGGGCCGTGTATCCTGCCCCAGCAAGACTCTTGCCGGGGAGAATTACCTTGTCCTCTTGGTCTTCTGGTCTTGGCGCTGCGCTGGTTGTTCCTATTGCTCCGGCCCTCTCCCTTGCCCTGCTTAGTCTGGTTGTGGCCACGTGGCTATGGCTGCCCGTGCACTTAGTAAGGGGTACAGAATAGAGCCCCTATTTTAGTACACCGACACCCCATGATTTGTGCACAAATAAGAATATTTGTATTGGATACAGCATGCACAAAATAGGACCATAGCTCCTCCAAAATCAATACAAACTCACAGCCAGTGCAAGTGGGCAAATAGGAGACAAAGCCTAGCACTTGCAACAAGCACATGGTTGAGCAACATGAAAGAGAGGCAACTAAGAATAGGCTCAAAAAAATCAATGTGTGTGAGTCAAGGCAATGCACTTGAGAAGACCAATGTATGGATGAGCATTAAGCATCAATATAGTCTTGAAAGAATGAGATACACGGTGCAAGGCATGTCATTCCCACACACAACTAGCAAACGAGTTCACAAGCTCACTAATAAGCATATAAAGAACCTATGCTTGTGACAACCCATGGTGAAGATAAAAAATGAAAGCCTCATCAGGACGAGGGAAAGGCCTCGTCAATACAAGCATGAGGAAAAAGATCTTCACCACAAAACAGTGCATAAAGATGCAACGAGATAAGACCCGCACTCAAGACAAAAGCTTTCACGGAGCCACCAAAGAAATAACATAAGAAAGACAAGGTGGACGTGAATGAAAGGATATCATCTAGAGATGTAATTTCTCTCAGGTGTATAAGGTTCTAGGTAGA
Source organism: Triticum dicoccoides (assembly GCF_002162155.2). Taxonomy (NCBI): domain Eukaryota; kingdom Viridiplantae; phylum Streptophyta; class Magnoliopsida; order Poales; family Poaceae; genus Triticum; species Triticum dicoccoides. The sequence goes on from NC_041383.1 coordinate 540,968,128, forward strand.
CGGAATCATGATGATATATGTCTACAAAGAAGGATGTACACCCAACATAGTTACAACACGAAGGAACAAGATATCCAAAAGGGAGTCATACATATACTAATAAGATATTTTCTTGGAAGCATATCACATGGCTAGATATGGTCTTATTGTATATAAATGAATTCCTACCACACAACCATCATAGACATCACAACTAGCAACATGAGATCATTGTTGGGATGCTTTGAGAAAGGAAACAAGTATCACAAGAAGGAATGAAATTCACGCCATGATACAACCTACACAAGGTTGATGCAAGAAAAGTGTGCATGAAGTAGATGATGATAATTGTTACCGAGATACCATTGGAAGGATGTAGTAGATACCAAATTAAGGTAGATGGTAGTTCATTGATCATCCTAGCTTGACTCCTATAAGCACATGGTGACAACACCTTCCTTGTGAGTGAGCCGAGCATCCAATGCATCTCCAAATGTTCCTAGAAGAACGACACAAACTAAACGGTACCCAAACTCATAGGGACCAAATAGTTAGAACCACCAATACATAGGACAAACTCCACATAAATATATGCATATAGATATGAAAATAAATATCATGCACAACTCATCCAATTTGAGACTTGGTGGAGTTTCCCCTATATATTGGGTCAAAGAAAGAAAGCATGCCAAATAAAATACATGAAGTGAACATGCATGCTCAAAACTTTCAAGAACCGATACCAAATGACAATGAAATGCCAAGTGAAAAAGGATACCAAATAGAGAAATAATCACTTGGAAGATATCATTAAAGGTACATCAAGGAATGAGATATCCATTGATACACACTAAACTAAAGATGTCAAACTCCCAAAGAGAGGATGGTTCCAAACAAACCAGCTCTCAACAAAGTTTCATGATGGCACAAGGTACCAAAAATAAAACGACTTGCCTTCCACCAACACACACTTGATAAGGATCACAAGATGAGCGTTTTATAGAAAATAGGATAGCTCCCCCCACGAGTTGTGCATTATAGAGAATTTGCATTTGAATACAAAATGCACAAGGTGGGATCACCAGTTTCACTGTATCTAGAAAACACTAGACAAGAACAAGAAATAAACAAGATCCACAAGTGGTATGGAGGACAAAGGGAGTTGACACAAACCTTGGCAAGAGAAAAGTAAAATAAAAACAAAAGCCAGTGTAAAGATGATCAAAAAATTCTACCACACATAAGTGATTACCAATTGTCAAAAGACAAGAAGTAGAAGGAAACAATTCCCGGTTGTAGATAGCAATGATATCCAACATCATCTTCGCACCACACACAAGCAAATTGCAACTTGTAGAGCTAACATGCCACCTAGGAACAAGATAATTTACAATATCAATTCTAGGTGATAATATCTCAAATGCACACATTTTATTAGCTTGTAATATGCACATAGCATATTACTCCCCCATAATGTGATACCAAAAACAACTTAACAAGAGGCAATAAGAGGATCCAACAACAGATAATCAATGGAATTTTTAGAATTTGAATTTCTCATCAGAGATATACCACATAGCGACTAGATAATCTTGTAATATCAATACTAGATGGTGAAAGAACATGCGGTGCCCCCATGTTTGGTTTTGGTAATTAATGACAATCTCTATGGACTAATGGTTGCCTTGAGTTATATTTGAAGGTTTTCTCCATAGTCTTTTCTTGAAGAACATGTGTTGGTTTCAAGGAGTTTATGAGTTGACCAAGGTGCTATTAAGGAATTATCCAAAGATTGGTCTTTTGAGTATTGAGCTTATTGCTAGTATGTCTTGAAGAAGAATAGAAGATTGTGTGAACATTCATGTGTATCTTCAAGACATCATCTTTATGAAGAGAGAAGATTTCTCACAAAGCGTAGAAGATGTACCGAGAGGGATCAAGTGATCCCATGGTATGGTAAGCATTGTCCATTGCACTTTGTGTACTAACCCATGGTATATGTGAGAGTTCTATGTGGGGTTAGGTATGTGTCCATGGGCTTGCATCAAGAGGAAGATATCATACAACCCATGGAAAGGATGACATCAAGTGGTGATCGTCATCAAGATTGCTGTGTGCAAGTTCAAGTGTAGCATCACGAAGAGATCAAGTGCTTCAATCTTGCCATCCATTATGGTGTCCATGGACTTGTGAAGATGTGCCGAAGAGTAGCTCACCCATAGTGGACTATGGGGGAGCAATCATCTAGTCTTCATCGAGCCAACGTAATCAACAAAGGTGGTCCAACTTGAGGGAGTCAAGATCTTCGTCATCTAGCTCAAGTGGACCATGTGCAAGGCAAAGGTTTGCCCTTGATAGGTTTTCTATTTTACCGGTCTTGTGGTGGTAGTTGAGAGACCGGGTTATAGGATCGTTTGCCGTACTATCAAGGGGGGCTCTCAAGTTGTTAGCTTGATCGTATCGTTTGTAGAGAGCTCAAACCATTGCATCCTTTCATCATGTTTCTTGCTTCTTTTTTGGTTATCTTTGTGAGTCTTAGATCTTATGGTCATCTTGATGTTTTCGCATGCGTCTTCTATGATGTTTTCGGTGTTAGAGGTTTTACCGGTCTTACCCGAGGAAGGGTTCTCACCATTTTCTTATGGGAATTTTCTCAGTTTCTTATTCTTGATATTTCTATCAAGATTGTGTTAGCCCATGTCGTTAGCTTTCCAACAAACTTGGTTTTGTTGAATTCGGAGTCCGTTTGCAAAAGTTGTGGCTGTTTTGGTAAAGGCTGCAGCAGTACTACCGCGACTAGAGCGGATGTAATTTTTTACTACCGCTCCAGAGCGGTACTACCGTGGCTCCTGAGCGGTAGTACTGCTCCCGAGCAGTACTACCGCGGCTCCTAAGCGGTAGTACCGCTCCGGACCAAAATCTCGTGTTTTGCTCAACGGAAGTAGGCACGGAAGTATTTTTTTAGTAACGCTCGCAAGTAGTAGTACCGCTACCATTTGCGGTAGTACCGTGAGGTCGAGCGGTTGTACCGTGAGGACGAGCGGTAGTACCGCTCCGGCGGTTCTACTGGCCTTTTGCCTCCTCGTTGTTGCTTTTCAAAGGGGTTCTACCGCCCTAGCGGTAGTACCGCTCCTTGGAGCGGTAGTACCGCTCTGTGCGGGCTATGAGCATAATGGTAGGATTTTTCCCCACCTATAAAAGGGGGTCTTCTTCCCCATTGAACCTTATCTCTTGAGCCCGTGTTCTTCCCCCATTGTTAACCTTCTGCGAGCTTGCTTACTCTCAATCCCTCCATGGATTCTTGCTAGTTTTTGAGGGAAAAGAGAGAGGAGATCTAGATCCACATTTCCACCAATCACTTTCTCCTCTATGTGAGGGAAACCCCTTGGATCTAGATCTTGGAGTTCTTGGTGTTCTCCTTCTTGTTCTTCCTCCTAGTTTCCTCCCTAGCATTAGTTGCTTCGGTGGAATTTGGGAGAGAAGGACTTGGGCACTTCGTGTGCCTTTGCCATTGCATTTGGTGCATCGGTTTGAGTTCTCCATGGTGATACGTGGAAGTTTCAAGTTGAGAACCTTATTACTCTTGGGTGCTTGGTGCCCTTGAGCTTGTTCCTCTTGGGTGCTTTGGCGCCCTAGACGGTTGGTGGTGCTTGGAGCTCAATCATTGTGGTGTAAATCTCTGGGCAAGCGTCGGGGTCTCCAATTAGGTTGTGGAGATCACCCCGAGCAATTTGACGGGTACCGGTAACCGCCCCCAAGGGTTGCCAAAGTGTACGGGTTCGGTGACCGCCCCCAAGGGTTGCCATTTGTATGGGTTCGGTGACCGCCCTGAAGGGTCCCTTAGTGGAATCATGGCATCTTGCATTGTGCGAGGGCGTGAGGAGATTACGGTGGCCCTAGTGGCTTCTTGGGGAGCATTGTGCCTCCACACCGCTCCAAACGGAGATTACCATCCGCAAGGGTGTGAACTTCGGGATACATCGTCGTCTCCGCGTACCTCGGTTATCTCTTACCCGAGCCCTTTACTTTTGCACTTTACTTTGTGATAGCCATATTGTTTCTTGTCATATATCTTGCTATCACTTAGTTGTTTATCTTGCTTAGCATAAGTTGCTGGTGCACATAGGTGAGCCTAGTTATTGTAGGTTTTGTGCTTGACAAATCAACCGCTAGGTTTCCGCATTTGTTCAAGCCTAAACCGTAATTATTTTAAAAGCGCCTATTCACCCCCCTCTAGGAGACATCCACGATCTTTCAATTGGTATCAGAGCCTCGTCTCTCTTTATTAGGCTTTACCGCCTAGAGAGTAAAGATGTCGATGAGGGAATTAGGTTTCTCTGACTCTCTTAGTTTCAATGGGACAAATTTTGATGCTTGGGTAATTTGCATGCTTAATCTTTTTAGGGTCATGGACCCAAATTTAGAGCGAATTGTAGATATGAGTTTTTCTCCTCCAAAGGATCCCCAAAGATTATCTTCAGAGGATGAGAAAAACTCTTATCTCAATGCTCAAGCTTCTAATGTGCTTTTCGATGCTTTGAGAAATGTAGTTATATTTCAACTCATGCCGTTCCGGGATGCTCATGAGTTGTGGACGAAGCTTCAAGATAAATATGGCGTGTCCAAGATTTGTGGGGATGATTGTTCTCCCTCGACCTCCAGCCGTATAGTCTTCTCAACCTCTTCTACTTCACCTACATGTGGTTTGCCACAAGGTAATGATATGGTGAGTAGTGTTGGTCATTGCAATGACGATAGTATGCTTATTATGGATGATCCTTCATCACTATATTATTGCAATGCTCCTTCTTTGGGCTTTAACACTTCGAGCACTCCAAATGTTTCACATGCTTGTGTTGATAGTCCTTACATATCATGTAGAAATTGCTTGACTAAATCTCATGATGATATGCTTGCTATGTCTTGTTGCCATGATAAAAATGCATCTATTTCCTCGAATTGTTGTGCTAACAATGTAGAGGAAACCGAACACTCCATGGAACAAGATGTGGTGTTTAATGGTGCCTCAAGGGATCCTACATCATCATCTATTGCTTTTTACCTTATGGCTAAGGCGTCAAAGGTATCTCCTACTTTGTACGCCAATATGTCTCTTGATGATGATGTTGATGCTAATGATGAAGAGAATGATAATGTTGCCTCCTTAAAAACTAAGGGGGAAATGATTTTTAAAGCTCTTCATAAAAATAAAATTGCTCGTTCCAACTTCATGGAAATAATGTCCATTGCCATTGATGGCAAGAAATACATTGAGGAGTTGGAATCTCATCTAGAGGAGCATGATGTCACCATTGAGAAAATGGAAGCTCATGAGCGTGATTATACGCAAATGAGATCGTGGAGCTATCTCAAGCTCTTGAACATGAACAAACCACCTCCGAATCTCTTGAGGAGACTTTTGCTCTAGAATTATCTAGAGTGAGGGAATCTCATGATAGAACTCTTGAGGTGGCCAATGATTTCAAAACTAAAAATGCTAAGCTTGAAGTTGCTCATGCTAGACTCCTTGAGGACTTTGAGCACCTCGAAAATGGCTCAAGGGTCATCAAGGGTGAGCTCATCAAACTCACCGAGTCTCATGCTCCACTTGAAGCTTCTTATTTAAAAGAGCTTGCTAAGTTGCCCCTCCTATTGTTGTTAATGATGATGGTTGTGCTACTAACTCTATTACTTGTGAAGCATCCATTTTGAAGGAGAATGTTGAGCTACGGGCTCAACTTGAGTTGCTATCTAGCAATTATGGGAAATTGGAAGAAAGCCATGAAAAGCTCTCAAGCTCTCATGACGATCTTCTAGTATCCCATAATGTGCTAAAGATAGCTCATGAGGCCATGATTGCTAAGGTAACATCTAGTGAGCCTCATGTGGATACTAGCACCACTTCTAGTCAAAATACTATATTGCCATGTGCTAGTCCTTGTAATTCATCTACTCACAATGTTGGTACATCTTGTGATGAATTGCTTTCCTTGCGTTGTTGCTCTAACGATGAAGCTTATACTTCCTCTAGTACTTGTGTTGGGACTAACCATGTAGAGTAAATCAAAGAGCTCAAGGCCCAAGTCACTTCTTTGAAGAAAGACTTGGAAAAGAGTCATGAAGGGAAATCCACACTCACCAATATCTTGAGTGTGCAAAAATCCCCCAATGACAAAGGTGGACTTGGATTCAACTCCAATAAGAAGAAGAAGAAGTCCAAGAGCAACAAGAAGAAGGGCCAAAAACAAGTCAAGAATTCGGCCAAGATTATTTGCTTCAAGTGCAAAATTGAAGGGCATCATGTTAGATATTGCCCATTGAAGAAGAATGCCATTGGTGACAAGCAACAAGGGAAGAAGCCACAAGTTCAATCTCATGCTCAACCTCAAGTTGAAGAAAGGCCACTTCCCAAGAAGACTCAAGTTAATGCCTCTCTTGTTGAGAAATCAAGTGAGAAGAAAATGAAGAGTAGACGTTGCTACTTATGTCGTGAGAAAGGTCACGTTGCTTCTTCATGCACTAGTGGTAACTTATCCAACCCAATTATTATTGATGATATCTATTCTCTTGGAAAGGATAAGGTTGGCAATGTGTTTGCCAAGTTTGTTGGTACTCAAAGTAGTGTCAAGAAAAGAACCATTTGGGTTGCCAAGCCTATTGTGACTAACCTCTTAGGACCCAACTTGGTTGGGGACCACCAAGCTCAAATTTGATCATTAGGTGTTGTTGGAGGTCATTGGAGACTTGGCTACATTATGAATATTTAAGGGGTCCTCATCATTCATATTGTCTCAAGCCAAGTCAATCGGATTATCTTTCTATCATATATCCAATGTTCCTCCTTGCGACAACTCATGCTTAAATTGCTTACATTGAAAGTTACTTGCCCCTTGGCATGTTGTGGTTTGGTTTCTTGCATGTGCTTGTATATGTTGTGCTTCCAATTTTGGTTTGCACATCATGTACATGTGTGTTGTGTGTTGAGCCTTTTTGCATCTTGTTTATTTCCTAGTTGGCTCTTGTGAGAGATTAATGGAATATCCCATTATGGGGGAGTGATGTGGGTTGTACACCTCACAACCTATAATTGCGTGTACATGAGTAATACCATCTAGTATTGATATTTCAAGATTATCTAGTCTCTATGTGGTATGTCTTCTCATGAGAAATTCAAATTCTAAATAGTCCATTAATTATCTCTCGTTGGATCCTGTTATTGCCTCTTGCTAACTTTTCTTTGGTATCACATTATGGGGGAGTAATATGCTATGTGCATATTACAAGCCAAGAAAATGTGTACATTTGAGATATTGTCACTTAGAGTTGATATGATTAATTATCTTGTTCCTAAGTGACATGTTAGCTCTACAAGTTGCAATTTGCTTGTGCTTGTTGTGAACATGATGTTGGATGTCCTTGTTATCTACCACCGTGATTTATTTTCAAATACTTCTTGTCTTTGACAATTGGTAGTCACTTTTGTGTGGTAGAATTTGTTGATCATCTTCACTTTGGCTTTTGTTTTTATTTGCCTTTTCTCTTGCCAAGGTTTGTGTCAACTCCCGTTGTCTTCCCTACCACTTGTGGATCTTGTTTATTTCTTGTTCTTGTCTAGTGTTTTCTAGATATAGTGAAAGTGGTGATTCCACCTTGTGCATTTTGTATTCAAATGCAAATCCTATATAATGCACAACTCGTGGGGGAGCTATCCTATTTTCTTTAGAACACTCTTCTTGTGATCCTTATCAAGTGTGTTTTGGTAGAAGGCAAGCCATTTCTTTTTGGTACTTTGTGCCATCATGAAACTTTATTGAGAGCTTGGTTTGTTTGGAACCATCCTCTCTTTGGGAGTTTTACATCTTTAGTTTAGTGTGTATCAATGGATATCTCATTCCTTGATGTATCTTTAATGATATCTTCCAAGTGATGATTTCTCCATTTGCTATCCTTTTCACTTGGCATTTCTTTGTCTTTTGGTTTCGGGTTTTGAAAGTCTTGAGCATGCATGTTTACTTCATGTATTTTATTTGGCATGCTTTCTTTCTTTGACTCAATATATAGGGGAATCTCCACCAAGTCTCAAATCGGATGAGATGTGTATGAAATTCATTTTCATATCTATTTGCGCATATTTATGTGGAGATTGTCCTATGTATTGATGTTTCTAACCCTTTGGTCCCAATGAGTTTGGGTACCATTTTGTTTGTGTTGTTGTTCTAGGAACAATTGGAGATGCATTGGATGCTCGGCTCACTCACAAGGAAGGTGGTGTCACCATGTGCTTATTGGAGTCAAGCTAGGATGATCAATGATCTACTATCTACCTTTAATTGGTATCTACTACATCCTTCCAATGCTATCTCGGTAACAAGTATCTACTCATCCATACACCTCTTATATTCAACCTTGAGTAGGTTGCATCATGGCATGAATTTCTTGATTAGTTCTTGTGATACTTGTTTCCCTTCTCAAAGCATCTCAACAATGATCTCTTGTTGCTAGTTGTGATGTCTTTGATGGTTGTGTGGTAGGAATTCACTTATATACAATAACACCATTTCTAGCTATGTGCTATGTTTCCAAGCAAATATCTTATTGGTATATGTATGACTTCCGTTTGGATATCTTGTTCCTTCATGTTGTAACTATCTTGGGTGTACATCCTTCTTTGTAGATATATATCATCATGATTTCGTCTACCGAGAACGGTGCACACTTGAGAGAAATTACATCTCTAGATGATATCCTTTCTTTCACGTCCACCTTGTCTTTCTTATGTTATTTATTTGGTGCCTCCGTGAAAGCTTTTGCCTTGAGTGCGTGTCTTATATCATTGCATCTTGATGCACTCTTGTGTGGTGAAGATTATTTCCTCATGCTTGTCTTGACAAGGCCTTTGCCATCTTAATTGGTATCCCTCGTCTTGATGAGGCTTTCCTTTTCTATCTTCACCATGGGTTGTCAGAAGCATAGGTTCTTTATATGCTTATTAGTAAGCTTGTGAACCCATTTTCTAGTTGTGTGAGAATGATAGGCCTTGCACCGTGTGCCTCATTCTTTCAAGACTTTATTGATGCTTAATGCTCATCCATATACTAGTCTTCTCTAGTGCATTGCCTTGACTCACACACATCATTTTGGTTGAGCCCATTCTTAAGTCGCCTCTTTTACTTGTTGCTCAACCATGTGTTTGTTGCAAGTACTAGGCTTAGTTTCCTATTTGCTCACTCACACGTGTTGTCAGTTTCTATTGATTTTGGGGGAGCTATGATCCTATTTTGTGCACTTTGTATTCAAATACAAAAATTCTTATGTGTGCACAAATCATGGGGAGCTTCTCTAGTTTCTTTAGATCACTCCGTCGCTCATATCACAATATCCTTTATTCTTGTGGCTCGTAGGATCTTTGGTCTAGTTGGTTCAATTGATATCCTTTGATTGCTTGCTTCAATTGGTATATATTGACTGTTTGATTTATTGTGTCTCTCTTTGTTATGTCTTTGTGGCATATCATTCTTTAGCAATCTTTGTGCCTCAATATAGTTTGTGTTCCTCCAAGTATTTACCTTTGGATATGTGTATTGCATTCCACTCTCTTCTTGAGAAATACACAATTTTTGGAGGACCACAATTTACATTGACCTTCTTAGCTTTTCACCCATTTTGGCAATCGATGCCAATGGGGGAGAAGTTTCAGAGAGTTTTGTGGTTTAGAGAGTTATCTCCTCTTGCTTTGGTTTTGTTCCTTAGCATTTCCATCTCATTCTCATGCATCATTGGTTGTTGCATTGCATGGTGATGCATAATTCCTTGGATAAACTCTCTTGAAAGTGATTGTCATCAATTACCAAAATGGGGGAGATTGAAAGAACATGCGGTGCCCCCATGTTTGGTTTTGGTAATTGATGACAATCTCTATGGACTAATGGTTGCCTTGAGTTATATTTGAAGGTTTTCTCCATAGGCTTTTCTTGAAGAACATGTGTTGGTTTCAAGGAGTTTATGAGTTGACCAAGGTGCTATTAAGGAATTATCCAAAGATTGATCTTTTGAGTATTGAGCTTATTGCTAGTATGTTTTGAAGAAGAAGAGAAGATTGTGTGAACATTCATGTGTATCTTCAAGACATCATCTTTATGAAGAGAGAAGATTTCTCACAAAGCGTAGAAGATGTACCGAGAGGGATCAAGTGATCCCATGGTATGGTAAGCATTGTCCATTGCACTTTGTGTACTAACCCATGGTCTATGTGAGAGTTCTATGTGGGGTTAGGTACGTGTCCATGGGCTTGCATCAAGAGGAAGATATCATACAACCCATGGAAAGGATGACATCAAGTGGTGATCGTCATCAAGATTGCCGTGTGCAAGTTCAAGTGGAGCATCACGAAGAGATCAAGTGCTTCAATCTTGCCATCCATTATGGTGTCAATGGACTTGTGAAGATGTGCCGAAGAGTAGCTCACCCATAGTGGACTATGGGGGAACAATCATCTAGTCTTCATCGAGCCAACGCAATCAACAAAGGTGGTCCAACTTGAGAGAGTAAAGATCTTCGTCATCTAGCTCAAGTGGAACATGTGCAAGGCAAAGGTTTTCCCTTGATAGGTTTTCTATTTTACTGGTCTCGTGGTGGTAGTTGAGAGACCGGGTTATAGGATCGTTTGCCGTACTATCAAGGGGGGCTCTCAAGTTGGTAGCTTGATCGTATCATTTGTAGAGAGCTCAAACCATTGCATCCTTACATCATGTTTCTTGGTTCTTGTTTGGTTATCTTTGTGAGTCTTAGATCTTATGGTCATCTTGACGACAAGCTTGAGTTCATCGAAAACGGAGTTCGCATGCATTTTCTATGATGTTTTCGGTGTTGGAGGTTTTACCGGTCTTATCCAAGGAAGGGTTCTCACCATTTTCCTTTGGAACTTTTCTAATTTTCTTATTATTGATATTTCTATCAAGATTGTGTTAGCCCATGTCGTTAGCTTTTTGACAAACTTGGTTTTGTTGAATTCGGAGTCCGTTTGCAAAAGTTGTGGCTGTTTTGGTAAAGGCTGCAGCGGTACTACCGCGACTAAAGCGGATGTAATTTTCTACTACCGCTCCAGAGCGGTACTACCGCGGCTCCTGAGCGGTAGTACGGCTCCCGAGCAGTACTATCGCGGCTCCTAAGCGGTAGTACCGCTCCAGACCAAAATCTCGTGTTTTGCTCAACGGAAGTAGGCATGGAAGTATTTTTTAGTACCGCTCGCAAGTAGTAGTACCGCTACCATTTGCGGTAGTACTGTGAGGTCGAGCGGTAGTACCGTGAGGACGAGTGGTAGTACCGCTCCGGCGGTTCTACTGGCCTTTTGCCTCCTCGCTGTTGCTTTTCAAAGGGGTTCTACCGCCCTAGCGGTAGTACCGCTCCTTGGAGCGGTAGTACCGCTCTGTGTGGGCTATGAGCATAACGGTAGGATTTTTCCCCACCTATAAAAGGGGGTCTTCTTCCCCATTGAACCTTATCTCTTGAGCCCGTGTTCTTCCCCCATTGTTGACCTTCTGCGAGCTTGCTAACTCTCAATCCCTCCATGGATTCTTGCTAGTTTTTGAGGGAAAAGAGAGAGGAGATCTAGATCCACATTTCCACCAATCACTTTCTCCTCTATGTGAGGGGAACCCCTTGGATCTAGATCTTGGAGTTCTTGGTGTTCTCCTTCATGTTCTTCCTCTCATTTTCCTCCCTAGCATTAGTTGCTTCGGTGGGATTTGGGAGAGAAGGACTTGGGCACTCCGTGTGCCCTTGCCATTGCATTTGGTGCATCAGTTTGAGTTCTCCACGGTGATAGGTGGAAGTTTCAAGTTGAGAAGCTTATTACTCTTGGGTGCTTGGTGCCCTTGAGCTTGTTCCTCTTGGGTGCTTTGGCGCCCTAGACGTTTGGTGGTGCTTGGAGCTCAATCATTGTGGTGTAAATCTCCAGGCAAGCGTCGGGGTCTCCAATTAGGTTGTGGAGATCGCCCCGAGCAATTTGACGGGTACAGGTGACCGCCCCCAAGGGTTGCCAAAGTGTACGGGTTCGGTGACCGCCCCCAAGGGTTGCCATTTGTACGGGTTCGGTGACCGCCCTCAAGGGTCCCTTAGTGGAATCACGGCATCTTGTATTGTGTGAGGGCGTGAGGAGATTACGGTGGCCCTAGTGGCTTCTTGGGGAGCATTGTGCCTCCAACCGCTCCAAACGGAGATTAGCATCCGCAAGGGTGTGAACTTCGGGATACATCGTCGTCTCCGCGTACCTCGGTTATCTCTTACCCGGGCCCTTTACTTATGCACTTTACTTTGTGATAGCCATATTGATTCTTGTCATATATCTTGATATCTCTTAGTTGTTTATCTTGCTTAGCATAAGTTGCTGGTGCACATAGGTGAGCCTAATTATTGTAGGTTTTGTGCTTGACAAATCAGCCGCTAGGTTTCCGCATTTGTTCAAGCCTAAACCGTAATTATTTTAAAAGCGCCTATTCACCCCCCCTCTAGGCGACATCCACGATCTTTCAGATGGTATTCCTCATGTACACACATTTATAGGATTGTGAGGTGCACAAAGCACATCACTCCCCCAAAATGGGATGTTCCATTAATCTCTTACACGAGCCAACTAGGATAAAAACAAGAAGCAAAAAGGCTCAACGCACGAGACACATGTACATGATGTGCAAACCAACACACACATACTTGATTGCTCAAGATAAGCAAGTTGGTAGCACAACATATACAAACACATGCAAGGAACAAAACCAAAACATGCATGGGGGCAAGTAACTTTCAATGTAAACAATTAAAGTACAAGTTACCGCAAGGAGGTACATTTGATAAGAGATAGAAACTTGATAATCCAATTGACTTGGATTGAGACAAAAGGAATGATGAAGTCCCCTTAATTCTTCATAATGTAGCCAAGTCTCCAATGCCCTCCAAACAACACCTATTGATCAAGTTTGAGCTTGGTGGTCCCCAACCAAGTTGGATCCTAAGAGGTTAGTCAGAATAGGCCTGGCTACCCAAATGGTTCTTTTCTTGACACCACTTTGATTACCTACAAACTTAGCAAACACATTGCCAACCATATCCATCCCAAGAGAATAGATATCATCAATAATAATTGGGTTGGATAAGTTACCACTAGTGCATGAAGAAGCGACGTGACCTTTCTCATGACATAAGTAGCAACGTCTACTCTTCACTTTCCTCTCACTTGATTTCTCAACAAGAGAAGTATTAACTTGAGTCTTCTTGGGAAGTGGCCTTTCTTCAACTTGAGGTTGAGCATGAGGTTGAACTTGTGTCCTCTTCCCTTGTTGCTTGTCACTAATGGACTTCTTCTTGAATGGGCAAGATCTAACATGATGCCCTTCAGTTTTGCACTTGAAGCAAATAGTCTTGGCCGAATTCTTGACTTGTTCTTGGCCCTTCTTCTTGATTCTCTTGGATTTATTATTCTTATTGGAGTTATAGTAAGAAGAGGCAGGGGAGGAATGCCTAACAAAAGGAGGAGAGACACCTCCAACGGAGAAGAACCGACAGAACGTCCAACATCGAAAACATCATAGAATATGCATGTGAACTCCGTTTTCGATGAACTCGAGCTTGCCATAAAGAAGACCATAAGCTACAAATCTCACAAAGAGAACCAAACAAGAACCAATAAAGATGATGCAAGGATGAAATGGTTTGAGCTCTCTACAAATGATACGATCAAGCTACTCATCGAGAGCCCCCCTTGATAGTACGACAATTGATCCTAAAACCCGGTCTCCCAACTACCACCATGAGACCGGTAAAATAGAAAACTTATCAAGGGAAAACCTTTGCCTTCACATGGTCCACTTGAGCTAGATAATGATGATGTTGTCCTCCTCAAGATGGACCACCTTTCTTGATTGCGTTGGGTCGATGAAGACTAGATGATTGCTCCTCCACACTCCACTATGGGTGAGCCACTCTTTGGCACATCTTCACAAGTCCATTGACACCAAAATGGACGGCAAGCTTCAAGCATTTGATCTCTTCGTGATGCTCTACTTAAGCTTGCACACTGCAACCTAACCCCACAAAGAACTCTCACATAGACCATGCGTTAGAACACAAAGCGCAATGGACAATGCTTACCATACCATGGGATCACTTGATCCCTCTCGGTACATCTTCTACGCTTTGTGAGTTGATAAACTTGATTCACTCTTGACTTAGTCTTGATCAACCTTGAATCTTTCCAACTCTCTTCATTTGGATGATGTATGACCAATCTTTGGATAATTCCTTAATAGCACCTTGGTCAACTCATAAACTCCTTGAAACCAACACATGGACTTCAAGAAAAGCCTATGGACAAATCCTTCAAGTATAACTCAAGACAACCATTAGTCCATAGAGATTGTCATCAATTACCAAAACCAAACATGGGGGCACCGCATGTCCTTTCAATCTCCCCCATTTTGGTAATTGATGACAATCATTTTGAAGAGAGTTTATAAAAGGAATTATACATCACCATGCAATGCAACAACCAATAATGCATGCGTATGAGACGCAAATGCTAAGGAACCAAACCAAAGCAAGAATAGAAATCTCTCTAAACTTCTCCACAAAACTCTCTGAAACTTCTCCCCCATTGGCATCGATTGGTAAAATGGGCGAAAAGCTTAGAAGGTCAATATAAATTGTGTTCCTCCATAAATAGTGTATTTCTCAACAAGAGAGTGGAATTCCATACACATATCCAAAGGTAAATACTTGGTGGGAGACAAACTATATTGAGGCACAAAGATTGCTAAAGAAAGATATGCCACAAGGATATAACAAAGAGGGACACAAGCAATCAAGCAGTCAAAATATACCAATTGAAGCAAGCAATCAAAGGATATCAATTGAACCAACTAGACCAAGGATCCTGTGAGCCACAAGAATAAATGATATGAGTAGAGGAGTGTTCTAAAGAAACTAGAGAAGCTCCCCATGATTTGTGCACAAATAAGAATATTTGTATTGGATACAACATGCAAAAAATAGGATCATAGCTCCCCCAAAATCAACAGAAACTCACAACCAGTGCAAGTGGGCAAATAGGACACAAAGCATAGCACTTGCAACAAGCACATGGTTGAGCAACATGTAACATAGGCAACTAGAATAGGCTCAAACAAAATCGATGTCTGTGAGTCAAGGCAATGCACTTGCAAAGACTAATGTATGGATGAGCATTAAGCATCAATATAGTCTTGAAAGAATGAGATACATGGTGCAAGGCATGTCATTCCCACTCACGACTAGCAAACGAGTTCACAAGCTCACTAATAAGCATATAAAGAACCTATCACTACAAAAAATACACTTCCGTGATGATATGTGTTTGTCACAGTAGGTCGCATTTTCTGTCATGCATGTACATCCATGACAAATTTATGACAGAATCAAGATAGTCATACCTGTGCTGTCGTAGAAGTGTTTCATGACATTACCAAAATTATCATCATGGAAGTGTCCACTTCCATGACGATAAATCGCGCGTCACAGAAGTGCTTTCGTCAAGGGTGATCGACACGTGGCATCCACCATAACAGAACGCCGTTAAGCTATCGGGTCGGGTTTTGGATCGGATAACCCGTTAATAGCCCCGACCAATGGGGATCTTCCATGTGTAAAATCATCATTGGCTGGAGGAAACATGTGTTGGCTCATCGTTGGGACAGATGTCATTCACTCATTGGACAACAGGCGCCTATGATACGTCGACATGTGGCATGGCCCAATAGAGGCCCATTCCTGTGAAAAGGCCGGCCCGTTTGACTTGGTCAAAAGATGGCGGGCCGGCCCATGTAAAGCATGTTAACGGCCTGTTCGCATATAGCCCATTTATAGCCCGCTAACCCAAGGCCCATTACGCCCTATCTGAATTAGGCCCAATAGCGTCATCTGGGCCATCCAATATGATTCCAGGCCGTTTTCACTTATGGGCCATGTATGGCCCATGACGTCTTTCGGCCCATATGAGGCCCTATGTAACTCTTGGCCTATTAATGGCCCATGGTGAAACTGGCCTGTAATGAACAGTGTATCACTTTACACCCATTAACGGCCCATGGTGAAACTGGCCCGTAATGAATAGTGTATCACTTTATACCCATTAACGGCCCGTTATTCCGTTGGGCCGTTTCCAGCCCATGTTATCTTTCGGCCTTCTCAGAGCCCATTTATTCTTGGGCTCATTTCCAGCATTCGTTTACTCACGGCCCGTTACTGTCATTTTCTGCTTGTGGGCCAAATTCAGCCCGTGGTTACAGTCAGCCCGTTTGTGGTCCGTTAATACGTTGGGCCGTTTTCATAGCGTCATCAAATACGACCTATTAATGATGGCCCGTATGGTCGGCCATGAATGGACGATTCCAACTCTAGCCCATTTACGGCCATAATGCGGCCTGTTATTGGCCCATGTTTGGCCAATCGATCATACGACCCGTATAAGGCCCATTGATGATACGGCTCATAGAAGGCCCATTGTTTCTATGGCCCGTAGAAGGCCCATTGTTTCTACGGCCCATAGAAGGCCCATTGTTTCTATGACCCGTAGAAGGCCTACTGTTTCTACGGCCCGTAGAAGCCCACTATTTCTATGGCCCGTAGGAGGCCCAGTGTCACTATAGTAAATATTAGCCCATGGTTATTGTGGCCTAGTTTTAAAAAATAGGTTATTGCAGCCACTAGCAAACCGCGGAAAAAGAACTACACTGACTACAAGCAAACAAATAAACAAGACAATAAGGAAATAAATAAGCAAGCAACTTATGCTAGGCTATCACGGCTATTACACATATTACATCCACTGGGCATCAAAGTTTGCCACCAGTGCAAATATAGGGAACAAAGCAGCATATAAACGCCGCAGCAAAACAAGTCCAGAACTGAAACCACTTAAGAAAAGTTCAAGAAACAATATCCTGGGTACCCATAATGCTGGCAAGATGCTTAGCAAGCTTATTAACTTTCTCTTGTTTGGCGCTTAAATCCTCCAGCGCTTGCTGTTGCACAAGAAAGTACGCATCTGAATTCTACAGGAACTTCCTCAGTCCTTCGGCTTCTTGCTGCAGCACAGCTGACTGATGCCTTTCAGCTTGTAGCTGAGACTGAAGAAGCCGAAGTGATTCAGGCAGTGAGTTCGAAGAGCTTCTGCCAGCGGTACTGGCCAGTAACTCGAACACTACATCAACGCAGGACTGTGGGGTTTTCTCACTGTCTACAAGATCGTTTTTATCACCTTTCTTGGAGACCAACAGGGTTGTCTCACTATCTTGAACCTTATCTGCATTACTTTCTCTACCATTGCATAGTGGGATGCTCTTCTCCAATATTCTGTTTGCATACTACAAGAGAAACAAGCAGACACATCACATGTTTAGCTTGTAGTATACGAAACTCATTTTGGTAAACCTGTTCGGTAGTAAGGTGGACAGGATAACAGCATGAAACAAACATATATCTATGTACTATGGTCACTGTATTGTCCATATCATTCTAGTTTATGTTCCCTAATAAAGATAGAGACACAGTTCAACTCATATATTTTTAAGACACAATAGCATAGACAGAATATAAGTGTGAAAAACTACACAGCATTGGCAACACTTGTAATGTGCATCACATGAGAACATAACTGTTTATAGAACTTAAACTAAAATCAACATAGAGCAAGAAGTTAGAACAACAATCCAGTTAAAGAAATAGGTTTAAAACATACCTGTTGTGCCATTGGAGTTTCAATTGGATCCTTCAAATTCGAAAGTAGTTGGTATGAGTAAATACAGTGATGCAACAACAAAGGAGTATGGACCATAGCTATGGAATCTGACCTGAGAACAGTTGCTCTTCTGCTTTAAACGTGGAGTTTGGGTTAGCTGTGGTGGTCTTCGTGCTTTGGGCACTGCAGTAGCTTTACAAACTGCTCGTGTGGGGGTACTCTGTGGTGGACATGGTGCTTTGTCAACTATAAGTGGGTTACTATCCGCTGGGGTTGCGGTTAGATGGGTTGTAGCTGGTTCTCTGCCCAACGGTGTAAGTGTGCAATCTGGAAGAGTCTCAATTATGTGTGGTGGGGCTAGTTTGTGGGCCAGTACAACCATGGTTCTATCTGCATCGACGGGTAGCACTGTCTTTTGTGAAGAATGGGTTTTTGTTCCCTTAGATACTGCCATCACCCCCTCCAATTCAAATGGCTGATAAACAAGAAAAGAAATTGAACGTACAGACATTGTATGATAGACAGATGTGGTAATTCACATATATGTTGTCTAACCAAACAGGACAGCATGACACAATTTCACATATATGATGCCTAACTAAACATGATAGCATGACACAGTTTCAGATATATGATGGATAACTTAACAGGATCTAATGGCATAATTCAACATATGATGAGTACCTAAACAGGATGACATGACAAAACTATATGATGTCTTTCTAAAATAGGTTGGGATGAAATAATTCACATACATGTTGTCTAAGTATACAGGATGGCATCATATAATTGACATAATTGATTCATATACTAAGCAGCTGACACTCGCATGCATGGTCTCTAAACTAAGTAGATAGAATTCAATATTGTGCATATGATGTCTAAACTAAGCAATGCAAGACACCATATGCATCATATGTGAAATATAAACATTGCAACTTAGAGCATACACCTTAGGTGGGATATAGGACTGGTCATCTATCTCTGAATCCTCCTCTGAGGAGCTCCCTGTAACCATCAAGATATATGCTTCAACAGGTACCATTGCCTGCTCTGAAGACCTTGTTTTCACTCCAGATTTTTCCATAACTGGCTCAAATGGCTGATACACATGAAGAGTAGTTCAATATACATAGATTGTCGACAAATGGAACACGTAATGAAAAAAAATATATGGTATGAGATAATTCACATATATGATGCCTGGCTCCATGGTGGTGCATAATTCACATATATGATAACTGGCTGAAAAACATGGCATTGCAGAATTCACATATCTGATATAGAAAGCAAATAGGAGGCATTCACACAAAGCATGTCTAATCTAAGCAGATGGCATGGCAATGCAAGACACCATATGCATGATATGAGCAATATAACCCAGCCAAGTTAGAGCATGCACCTCGGGGGGGGGGGGGATACGACTGGTCATCTGTCTCTGAATCCTCCTCCGAGGAGCTATCTGTAACCAGGAAGAAATCTGCATCGACAGGTAGCACTGACTGCTCAGAAAACCTTGTTTTCACTCCAGATTTTCCCATGACCGACTCAAATGGCTGATGCACAGGAAGAGTAGATGAATGTATAAACATTGTTGACAAATGGAATAGATTATGGAAAAAATATGGCATGATACAATTCACATATACGATGACTGGCTAAACAGGATGGCATTGCATGATTCACGTATATGATGCCTGGCTAAAGAAGATGGCATTGCATAATTCCCATATACTCCCTCCGTTCCTAAATATTTGTCTTTTTAGAGATTTCAAACGGACTACCACATACGGATGTATATAGACATATTTTAGAGTGTAGATTCACTCATTTTGTTCCATATGTAGTCACTTGTTGAAATCTCTAAAAAGATAAATATTTAGGAATGGTGGGAGTATGATATAGAAACCAAACAGGTGGCATTCACATAAAGCAAATCGAAACTAAGCTGATGACATATAAGATGTATAATGTAAGCAATGCAAGGCGCCATATGCATGATATGACCAACATCAGCATGCCAGGTTAGAGCAAACACCTCAGGTGGTAAACATGCGTGGTTGACTCCTTCTGAATCTCCATCTGAATAGTTATCTTCCTCTGGAATACAATCTGGAAATGCAGGAGGGGGGGGGGCACTTCGCCCACCATGGAGCGGCGTCTGCATGACATTATATTCGCACGCAACGGTCTTCTCTTTTTCTCTACATGTTCAGTACGATTGTGTACAATATCTGACATGCATAATAAAGAATAGTTAGATTTTGTAAGGCCTAAGGGGTGCATGCAAAAATCAAGACTGATGGTAGCAAACGAGTGGATGGATCCAAAACTAATGATAATAGGTAGATTATAGCTTCAGTTTAAAAAGATAGACAATGGATCATTTATTGTTTGTTGCCCACCCGACATGAACCACATAGAAGACCCCACATGAACTAGATATTAGACAGATACTATTCGTTGCTGGCTCGATATGAGACCCATGGGCAATTCAAAACTCAAGATTGAACGATAAACTAGCAGGTAATAATAACCGATGTATAACATAAGCAAACACGAAAGACTGCGACCTCTCTTCCGGAACTGTGTAGTCCTCAGGTTCATCTGCTCAGTCGATGATGGTAATGCAGTTGGCGTGGCTACCGGTAATGGGGAAGATGATCTGAGGCGGTGAAAGAAAGTCTGCAGGGGGGATCTCTGTTGCAGTGAATGCTTCTATTGATGGTGCACCTAAGGTGGGGTGGATGATGGCACGACAGGAGCAGGACATAACACACAGAGTTTTCTTTGACGCCTATCTAAAAATGAAGTAAATCTGTAACGGCTCCTTAGAATTGGAGGATTCTATAAACACAGGGACAGGAAAAACACAGGAATAGGATAGGAATGCACGTGCAAAACAAAGCATTTGGAAACATAGGATTTCAGTCAACCTGGGTGTTTGGCTCACATGAATTGGAAGAACAGAGGAATGGAGAAATAAAGTGATGCGACGAGTGTACAACCTCTTTGGCATAGCCTTGTGGACCTCAACATCATTGGGTTGGACATGGAGGATGGTGATGATGCTGGTGTGACTGTCGGAGGCGAGGAAGAAGATCTGAGGCCTCCGGAAACCGCGCCGAGGCTACTGCTCCGCTGTGATGGACGGTTCTGTTTTTGGAGCAGCTCCGCTAAGGTGTATGGCAACGAGGCTGAAGCATGACAAGACATACAATGTTAATATGAAGTGGGACCCTAATATCATCTGCAATAGATGATGTAAAATACATCACCAAAGAGTGCTAGATGTAAAACGCATCAGCTGTGCCATGACCGCTCCGACCGATGCTGTAAGTACTGTTCACTCTGAACTTAACTGAAGAAAATGAACTTCACAGTCGAAACTGAATTTTACTGTTGAAATTGATTGAACTAGTAACAGAGCATTGCAATAGATGTTTAGGGTGTTCGAGCACTAGTAGCACAAAAGCAGTGATCTAAATCAGCAGACGCTCGAGCAGGGAATGCACTAGCAGAGAGCAAGTCGTGCAGTAGCACCGCGAGCGAGTGCTAAAGCAGCAACTCCTGTAGCTGCCGGAGGTCATGTAGCAGCAGTAGCAGCGCAAGCGAGGGCAAGAGCAGAGTAGTAGCACGAACGAAAGCAGGAGCAGTGCAGCAGCGCGACCGACAACAAGAACAGAGCCACAACGCGAGCGAGAGCCGGAGCAGCTGCAGTTAATGCCGTTGTGGAAGTCGCCGCCGAGGAAGCAACAACATGGGGGAGAGACGCCGTGGATGATGTGGCCGGCGACGGCACCGTCGATGCAGACCCGCCATGTCTGCTCGGTATCGAGCACCGGCAGCCCCATGAGATCGAATAAAAGATAAAATGCAGCGGTGAGTGCAGAACCTCCTTGGTGGCACCGAGTTGGCCTCGGCTTCATCGGAGGAATTGGTGAGGGTGCAATGGTTCCGGTGGGGCAAGTCAAGACGGCGCTGTGGGGATTGAGGTGGCGCGATAGATGAGGCGAACATCGGGGCAGGTGCTTGGAGGTGGAGGACGGGGCGGCTGATCCGGCAGGACGACGAGATCGAAAACGGATCCTCATCCGGTGCGGTGGATGAGGGACGGCGAGCTGTTGCGGTGGACGACATAGTGGGGGAAGAGTCTCCGGCTGGGCGGCGGTCGGGAGGCCAACGGAGGAGCGTGGGGTTTCGCAGGTTTTGGCGGCCTCGGTGTATGAATGGGGGAGGGGGGATCCAAGCTTAGGGACGCGCTTGTCCGAAATGTAGGGTAAGTTACCAGCATACCCCCACCGGTTTTGACACCGCGATGTGGAGCTTCATTTCCGGCTGAGGGGTAGAAGGGGGACTTCGCGTGTCTGGGCTGCGGGAGCGATTTCGGATGAGGAGGGAGTTCTCGCGCGCGTCCAAGTTTCGGGATAACAAGGCGTGGCGCGGGTTGAAGAAGCGGGAGTTTCAAAGCAGGTGAGATAAAAGATACTCGAGCTTGAAAATTTCGGGATAACAAGGTGCGGATTCCTTGTTCGGCAGAACA
The DNA here is from genome assembly GCF_002162155.2 of Triticum dicoccoides. Taxonomy (NCBI): domain Eukaryota; kingdom Viridiplantae; phylum Streptophyta; class Magnoliopsida; order Poales; family Poaceae; genus Triticum; species Triticum dicoccoides. Next base: position 540,990,414 of record NC_041383.1, read on the forward strand.
AACTTAACGTGTAAAAAAACAATTCATACAAGACACAAGAGAGTCATGTCCCCTTTTACTATATTGCTATAGATGCCATTGAAAAAACTACAAGAAAAATGTAAAAAAAATCGGGAGAACAAGATTACCCTGCACAGTACCAAATCGATTCGCACTTCCCTCAACAACAACAAAAAACAAATCAATTCCCACCAAAGAAAGAGTAATGTCCCTTTCTATATGATTACAGATGCCATGATCTCGAATTTTAGTTTTTGAATCCACGTTATGTTGAATTCGAATATATCGTTAGGTGACCTTGCGGTTTATAATTGATGTAGTCGTACATTTTGATCTTCCATCATATATGAACATTTTAATCCACCATGTGAACATATATATTGTCGTCTACCATATGGACTAAATTTGAATCAATTTTCCTTATCTGAATACGATTGTTTTCAAGTTATACAATAATTTAAATATTATCTTGATAACAAAAAACATGCATATATCAGTAATCATATTTCAATATGAACTACATGTACCATACGCTCTCCAATTCAAATATTTGTATCCATTTTATGTTGAATTTAAATCATAGCACATTATTGGTCTAGGTAGCGAGATGTTCGGGATAATCTAAACCCTGTTTTCATATGTATAATTTTTGGCTGAATTGGGACAAGTTTTGGTATAAGCTTCTTGCAAAACCGGAGATTCTCTCAACAAGCCTCGTGGTTCCGAGAGGGAACGTGTCACCTTTGTGTGCGAAACGATATACGCTGCCTCCCCCCTGATTTTCTTTACAGAGGCAACATAGAACTATATGAGCGCCCTGTTAAATTTTGGAATTATTTCAGGTTCGTTTGGCATTTTTATACATTAATTGAGTTTCTGGACTTTTAAAGTGCATAATCTAAATATGAACTGCATGCACATGCTCCGGTGCACCAAAGTTGGTTGAAAAATCACATGTGTGTCCTTGGTTGAATTTCTAGGTCCCATGGAAGAAATGAGAATGAAATTCAAACATCTGGGCATCGTGACTCAGTCGAGAACATCGAGAAACTTAGATTTTAAATTCATGTAAATCCAAAACTCGTTTGGAAATCAAGAAACTTGGCATGGTGTCATGTCATGGCACAAACATGTTGTGGTAAAAAATTGGGCCGATTTGGAAGCTCGTGGTTCTAAGAGGGAACGTGCCACCTTTGAGTGTGAAACAATATACACTGCCCCCACCCTTGAGTTTCTTAACAAAGGCAACATAGAACTACATGAGTGCCCTATTAAATTTTGGAATTATTCAGGGTTCGTTTGTCGTTTTTTATACATTAATTGAGTTTCTTGTCATTTAATGTGCATAAGTCAAATTTGAACTACAAGCACATGCTCTCGTGCACCAAAGTTGGTTGAAAAATCACATTTGTGTCCTCGGGTGAATTTCTAGGTCCCATGCAAGAAATGAGAATAAAATTCAAACATCTGGGCATGGTGGCTCGGCCGAGAACATTGAGAAACTTGGTTTTTAAATTCTTGTAAATCCAAAACACGTCTGAAAATCATGAAACTTGGCATGGGTGTCATGTCATGGTACTACCATGCTGTGGTAAAATAATTGGCCGAATAGGAACATATTTTGGTATAAGCTTCTTGCAAACCGAAGCTTCTCTCAAGAAGGCTAGTGGTTCTGAGAGGGAATGTGCCACCTTTGAGTGCGAAACGATATACGTTGTCCCCCTTGAGTTTATTTACAAAGGCAAAATAGAACTACATGAGTGCCCTGTTAAATTTTGGAAATCATTCCAGCTTCGTTTGGCCTTTTTTACACATTAATTGAGTTTTTGGTCATTTAATGTGCATAATTCAAATTTGAACTACAAGCACATGCTCCCGTGCACCAGAGTTGGTTGAAAAAAATCACATTTGTGTCCTCGAGTGAATTTCTAGGTCCCATGCAAAAAATGATAATAAAATTCAAACGTCTGGGCATCGTGGCTCGGTCGAGAACATTGAGAAACTTGGTTTTAAAATCATGATACTTGGCATGGTGTCATGTCATGGTAGTACCATGCGGTGGTAAAAAAATTTGTCCGAATAGGAACAAATTTGGGTATAAGCTTCTTGCAAATCGGAGCTTCTCTCAAGAAGGCTCGTGGTTCTGAGAGGGAACGTGTCACATTTGTATGCATAATTCAAATTTTAAATACAAGCACATGTTCCAGTGCACCAAAGTTGGTTGAAAAATCACATGTGTGTCCTCGGGTAAATTTCTAGATTCCATGCAAGAAATGGGAATGAAATTCAAAATTCTGGGCATCGTGGCTGGGCTGGAAACATTGAGAAACTTAGTTTTTTAATTCCTATAAATCCAAAACACGCATGAAAATAATGAAACTTGGCTTGGTGCCATGTCCGATTTGTGAAGGCGCACACATTAACAATCAACAAAGTCATTTTGGAATAAGTGATGTCACGTTACAATCGGAAACACAAGTATTATTGAAACCATGGGCGTTCTATTTACTACCATTTACGTGCCGCCATGCGTCCCCATTTTTTATTAGCTAGGAGGCGCCGTGCAGGGTAGCTATTTTAGTACGAGAGGCGTGCGATCAGACCCCTGCGCGTGCTTATCAGGAGGAGAGCCCTTTGACCTCCATCTACCGTCTACCTCTCTCCCAAGGTATCCATTAATGGCGCCCGAGCCTCTATTTAATGGCGTGGCTATGTCTCACTCAACTGAGATTTAAGAGAGAAAAAAGAAAATCTGAAAGCACGGATCTTGATGTAAGATCCGACGGACCTATATAGCATCTACTACGACTTATAGCAAGACTGATGAATATATAAGGACGATTAATTGTCTTACATAATTAGAAAGATAATAAAAAAAGCCACATGTGGCTACGCCCGAAATACACAAGGGCAAATGAAGAAAGAAGACAAGGATCTGGCTCGCTGATCTCTACTTTCTTGATGCGTTGCTGCAGGCCGCAGGAAGTAGTCTCCGCGGCGAGCGGCAATGAGCTCTTTCGTGTCCTCAAGACGCTGCTTGAGAACGTCCACGGATTCCTCCACCAGCCTTTGGCGCTCGATGCGGAGCATGTCATTCTCGTCCATAAGTTTCTCGACGATGACGCCGGTCCTCTTCAACAAGGCACTGGTCTCCTCCTGCTGGTTTGCACTTCGGACGATCTTCGCCCTCAAGAGGTCGTGCTCGGCCTGGAGCCTCTCATTGCCCTCCCTTAGTTGCCGGATGACGCCGGTAGCCTGTTCAAACGAGGCTTTCATGTCGTCCTGCAACCTCGCCCAGCCGAAGATCTGATCCATCTGGCTATAGACGATCGCATGCATGCGCCTATAACAGTCGTCGCCTGCCCGCGAGAAATTTTCCCAAGCCGCCGCGGCGCGGCGGGACATCTCTGCTGCTTCCGTGGCGCGGCGGGACATCTCTATTGCTTCCGCAACACGGTGGGACCAGTCTACTGCATCGACGGCGCGGCGGGACCTCCGTGCTGCTTCAGCGGCGTGGCGGGACCTCTGTGCTGCTACTTCCGCGCGGCGGGACATGTCGGCTGCTTTCGCAGCGAGGCGGGACATCTCTCGTGCTTCCGCATCCATACTCGCCTCTCCCTGGTGGCAATCTCTCGACCCAGAACTCACGCTGGCCATGGCAGACGCAAGGGAAGGATGCTGAATGACTTGTTTGTTTTTGTGGATGAGGAGTTGAGGAGGAATGTGCAGTCATCCTGGCATACTAGTATTTATAATCGAGTACTAATATGCTCCTAAGTGGGAAACCGTTTAGGTTGTGATCGGTGTGAACAGGTTTGCAATTCAATATAGCATGGAGTAATTTGGAATGTGACGAGATGCAAGCTCAATTTTGCTTGACGGTTCTAGTTTCGAAGTGCGGCACTATTCCCGGATGGCGTTACGTGGGCACGTGTTCTTAGCCGTGGTGTACTTTTTCTATTGTGTATGTGCAATAACTTGCACCATCGTATACATATCTTATGATTAATGGGGAGTTCGACAGGAATAGCCGTGTGGCGAGCTATAGGCTAGTTTTTTTAGACGCATTAAACCTATCTCTCGGGACTTCTCGCACGCACCATCGTGCCACCCACAAAAACTTGTACTCTGAGTTTAGTACGTTATACAGGAAGAGAAGAGGTGTACGCACGCACTCGTCCTCTCACACACGCGTCTGTTTTTTCTCGAAAAGGAGGATGATGACTCCCGGCTTCTGCATATGGGAGTCACACACGCATCTGTAGCTATGAGCTGTAGTGTTCTCAACCATCCGACTGGCTCTATCATGGATGTACCTATATACTAAAACATGTCTAGATATATCTATATTTTGACATGGAAGGCATGTATTGTGGAATGGAGGGAGTGCTTGTCATCAAAATGGATAAAAAAGGACGTATCTAAAACTAAAATACGTTTACATACATCTCCTTTTATCTAGTACTTCTTACCCAAAGGAACTTTATATCCAACAGACACAAAATATCCGTTCGACTGTTGGAAATTACTGATCTGATGTCGAAGTAATTGCTGCATCGCCACCAAAACCCACCATTTCTTAAGCTAAAGTAGACCGAGGTAATCCCTATATTAGCATATTACTAAGATAAACAGAAGGCACTGTAGAAACATTTAGGACGTGAGCTTGTCAATCTGAATGCGGAGGGACACCAGCTTAGCCCCAGCCAGCAGCTTGGGCGGAACTGTGAAGAAGGTCAGCTCCTGCACGTCGACGTCGCCGGGATCCTTGCTGCTTGTCACCTCCATTTCCACCTTGACGGCGTTGGTCGTGCCTTTGGGCTCCCCCGACGGGCCGTTCGCCTATAGCTTGGCCACGTAGTGCGACAGTGGGGACGCCCCCGCTCTGATGCAGACCACCGACACGATGATAGGCACGCTGATGTCGAGCACGCCGCCGACCAAGAAAAACGCACGACCGTCCTCCTCCGCGAATAGCAAGAACCATGGCTCCGACAGTGGCACTTGCAGCTGGAGCACATTGCCGTACTGGATCCTATGCACATGCATGGGATGCGCGTTGCTGATGTGGTGGTAGAGCGCCGACGGCGGGCCTTCGTAGCCGCAGACGGGCACGGGGCATTTGCAGGGCACGAGCGGACAGACTCTCTGGTGATCGGCGAGCTTGTGGTAAATGACGTAGAGCCCACAACCTTCATGCGGGCACACCACCCTCAGCGATGAAACGACGGCTTCCACCGCCGGGCTCCGCACGTCAAAGCCACCACCGCGCTCGCACTTCTGGCACTGCTGCTGGTTCCCGGGGCGCTCGACGCAGCAGTCCGCGCAGGCCAGGTGCCCTCCCTTGCACTGGAGAAATCAATCGAACAACACATCAATCAAGAAACCTGCACCTTGCTCAATCAGCCGAACGGACGAGGTGTATTCGAACCTCATACACTAGAGGCGTCAAGGGGCGGAGGCACAAGGTGCAGTGGAGCATGGTGAGGTCCATGGAGACCTTAGTGAGCTGCCTCGTCGGTTCCTGTTCCGTCTGCATGATCTCGCTCTCCTCGTGCACAACCATCTCTCACTTGGGCCGGGGCATTACAAAGCTTTACCGTCACATATTTTATACTCTGCGCATAACTATCCTCCCGCATACCAAGGAAGGTAGTAGTTTGAGTTTTCTGGACAAATTTGCCCCTGCGCATGAGTAAGCTGCATAAATATCGACAGTAAATGCGCATGCAATGTTTGGCTGGTCCTCCTTCCTTTTCGCTTGAGTTAGCTTCCCCAGGCGGTCAAGCCGCATCCGGCGCTGCATGCGTTTGCCTGTAGCCATTTTTTGCTTTGGAAACTGGCGCGATTAATGGGGGCAAAACTAATTGAGCGGGGGCACAGATCGAAACCAACGCGGACGCGCACACTAATCTGAGAAAAACAAGAAAAAGTTATACGCAAAGTAAAAGGAATCGGAGGGAGTACTACTTCAAGGTGCAATTAATCAACACATGCAAGTATGAGAAGGAGAGTCACGGCATGCATGCATGCATTGTAATTAATGCATCGATAACCGCAAATTATTGAAATATATCGAGTGCAGTGCTTTGATGTGTCGCGTAAACTCGTACATCAACGAGAAGTTTGATTATTCTCTCCCTCGCGGACTTAACTGCACCTGCCTTTGGCCATATGACAGGTTGGCCACCCACCTGTCGGGCCCACATGTCATACACGCAAAGGCAGGAGCGTCCCTCCCTCGCCCATGAGCGTGGTGGCTGGCAAGACTAGGAGAAGCTTTCGCTACATGCTCTCCCTCCCGCACGCGATGGACATGCAACAGTTCTATCGGTGTTAGATGGCCAGAAGCATACTGTAGTACTCCTCCAGTGCAGTAGTACTCCATCATTGTTTGACTTCCCGAAGAGGCGAAGAGCCAAGCGCAGCCCGGACGCTCGTGTGGCAGTTTCATGTGTAGAGTAGTCTAGGATAGTGTGTACCGTGCCTGTAAGCTTAAAATCGTTCGGGTCGGCTCCATGCTATGTGGCCGTCTCGAAGTTAAAAAAATAATTAAAATAGTCTTCTGGCCCTACCCGTCACCCTATGATTGTAGTTTGCACGCTCATCTGGTCAAGACAGGAATATATATTTTAATTTGTCTTTTTTCGAAAAGGGGGACTCCCCGGCCTCTGCATCAGAATGATGCATACGACCACATATATTTTAATTTGTGGTGGGTAAATGTTAGAGGTTGCAGCAAATGTATTGTACACTACGGGTCTTTCAGCCAAGTTTAGAGGCAATCATGTAGGGCAAGTGCTATGATGTGTCGCGTCAACTCATACAACAAGGAGAAGCTTGATTTTAATACACGCCTTCTCCCTCGCCCATGCGCATGGTTGCTCGCAAACGAGGACATGCTTTTGCTTAGTAGTAGTATACTTCTACAACAAGCTATCCGTCCCGCTCGTGGTGGACGGACATGCAGCAGTGGATTCGACACTGTAGAAGCAGTAGTAGTAACATCATTGTTCGTCTTCTCGAAGAGGCGAAGAGCCAAGCGCAAACCGAACGTTGCATGAGACAAAATTGCTATGTGAGCCCACTATTGTACTAGTACGTACAACTACTTGCTAGTATAGCCCTGTAAACCAGAAAGGAGTATTTGCCCTTCTAGAGATTTCAACGAGTGACTAGACTACACCGAGACGGAGTACATATGGCGCAAAATGAGTGAATCTGCACCGTAAATAAATACGTACTAGTTCTATCGTTTTCCTCTCTGAGGTGCACAATATTGAGTATACTGACTAGTCTCTTTTTGACACACATTGACGTTTTTTCGACACAGTACAGACGCAAGCGCTCATATACATGCGCATACACTCACGCCTATGAACGCACACATGCATGGCACTATCATCTTGAAATTTATGAAGTCACCATAGGCACCTCGTCGTCGACGGGTCCATAGGTGCTTGAATGCCAATGAGGGAGAGGGTAGCGGTTCCCGAGACATTGAACGGTCAATGATGCATCCTCAATTACATGCAGAGGGAATTTTGGAGAAGCAGAATAGAGCCAGCACGATGTGAATGCAACAGAGTTTGGACTCTCATATAATAAAGGCACCCCACCACTCCAATCCATCTACTCCCAAGTCTCTGCGCAACACTGCTCACTCCAATCCAAGACCAAGTGACCAGAAGCCACAAGCACCTATGGAGGCGATGGATGCGAGCGGCAGTCGGCTGTGCCAAATCATCCAATGCGCCGGCCTACAGCCCCGCACCGCGCAGTGTTTCCAGACGGTGCTGGCGACCACAGGCATCATAGCCCTCGCCAACACCGGCTTTGCCTCTTGCATGGACGACATGATGGTCAACTCCATTCGCAAGTTCACCGCCGTCAAGAAGCGCGCGGGCGACCTTGCCGTACTGCTCCAGCCCGCGCACCCAGGCTGCTCATTGCCTGCAACCCTCATCGGCCTCCATGGTGATGAACTCTTTCAAGCCCTGGTGGCCCTGCAGGTGCCGGAGGTCGCGACGAAGAATGTGCACCTCGAGGCCGTGCTCGCCGCTCAGCGCCTCGCCATGCAAGAAACCGTCGACCTACACATCCACGTCTACGAGGAAATCGTCTACATAGGCCACTACAAGGCAAGCGAGATCAGATAGACGTTGGCCTTCTTCCAGCGGTTGGAATCTTTGGACGCCATTGTTCAGAAGAACATCGACCTGGCGACGAAAGCCTCTGCTACTTAGGTGCCGTTCGGTGGGCCGGCGCCCTGAGTCGAGGAGGTGGACGTCGTTGATGGATGCATCTCTTCTTGTTGCCTCGTGTAACCATCACTGCATCTCCTCGTGGCCATAATGTTTTATTAGTATAGTACTCCCTCTGTTCCCAAATATAAGTCTTTCTAAAGATTCCAGCAAGTGACTACTACATACAGAGCAAAATGAGTGAATCTACACTCTAAACTATGTCTACATACATCTGTATGTTGTATTCCATTTGAAATAGTATCTAAAAAGGCTTATATTTATGAACGAAGGGAGTATATGGCATTTTCATTCCAGTCGTAACGTTTTCACTGTGAGGTGGGGCCACAGTTGAGCAAACCCACCCCGCCCACCGGGCGTCGGCCGTGTTTAGAATTAGAAGAGAGAAATGAGGGAGGAGAGCTAGCTGTAGCACGGACGCTGTTGTCAGATGGGACTCGTGTTTATAGAATAGGAGTACTGAGCACTCGTGCCTATTTTTTTCACGCATTTATCCTCCTATATGTACTCGTAGGCTATTTCCACGTGCTCCCATTTGCCGACATGTGGGACATAGAGTATCTGGGTCGTAGTGCAGGCACGACTCGGAGCATATGCCGGGGTACTTTACATTTCAGACCTCACGAATTACATGCAAACCCCCCGCAGAAGAATAAATAAATGAATGAATTACTACATGAAACCAGATTGTTTTTATGGAAACCGGAGCACGTTCATTAAATTTTGGACATAACACATTTATTAAAAAAATGACCGGACCTAAACCAGTCTAAGGGCCTCTTTGATTTTTCCCGAAAAATGGCCTCTTTGATTCGCAGGATACTGAAAACACAGGAATGGGGAAAGTATGATGACGATGAACTGAGACAAGGAGAACTCTAACTCAGTTAGAGGTTAGAGTTAGATTCTAACCCTGAACTAACTCTAAACCAAAGACGTGTATGGATGGCAGGGTTAGATTGACAATAAATGCTCTATCTCAATCATTTGACTACTTTGGACCCTATTTCCTACCGGATTTGTGGCCGGTTCTTCTGTGGCCTCCTCCCGCTCACAATTGACATAAACGAACCATCTATACAAATCAAGCATGCAAAACATGATAATTTTTACTTTGTCCATACAAATGAGATATCCCACTTAAACATACAAGTCGTCAATCAAGCTTCACAAAATAAAAAAACATTTCGGGTCTGTTTGGTTCATGACCAACTTTGCCACAACTAAGCTTAGCAAAGTGCGGCTGCCACAAAAAGTGTGGCTAACAAAATGGCCACAACAAGTGTGGCAAGATTTGGCAAGAAGTTGAGTCTATGACATGTGGACCATGTAACTACAAAAGTATGGCAAGCCACAAGTGTGACAATGAACCAAACACACGCCTAAGATATTGTGGCACACATAAGCTTAGGTGTGGAAACCTTAGGCTGCAAACCAAACAGGCCCTTCATGAAACAAAGAATGAGCTAACTCATCACGGAAGTCATTCACGATAGGGAGGGAGCCCGGAGCCCCTCACGCACCGAGGGAGGAGCTCACCATCGTCGCTCTGGAGGAAGGCTCTGTAGAGCCCAAGCCCCAGGAACCCCTCCGATGCTGACCCTTGTGAGTTGAGGTCGACACCGGCATGGGTAGCAGGGCCGCTTGCCGCCGACTGGGAACTTATTCTTTGGGCCTCTAGAAATAATGCAAGCTTGTAACTAAAATACCTAGAAAGGTGAACTGAATCTTTGGGCCTCTAGAAATAATGCAAGCCTGAAACTGAAATACCTAGAAAGGTGAACTAAATCTTTGGGCCTCTAGAAATAATGCAAGCCTGAAAGTGAAATACCTAGAAAGGTGAACTGAATCTTTGGGCCTCTAGAAATAATGCAAGCCTGAAACTGAAATACCTAGAAAGGTGAACTGAATCTTTGGGCCTCTAGAAATAATGCAAGCCTAAAATTGAAATACCTAGAAAGGTGAACTGAATCTTTGGGCCTCTAGAAATAATGCAAGCCTGAAATTGAAATACCTAGAAAGGTGACATGAATCTTTGGGCCTCTAGAAAGATTTATTACCTCCTCAAGCAGCATCAAACAATTCCATGCGTGCACCACAAATCTATACCAAGTTTGATTAGGATCTACTTTTCCAAATTAGAATTAGCGCTAGAGCAAGCAAGATCAATGATATGGTCGTGAGGTAGAGAAGGAATGAACAAACTCACCCCTCTCGCGAGCTCCCTGGTAGACGCGCCACCGCCGCGCACGACGGAGGGAGAAAAACGACTGGTGAAGGGGGAGCGGGGCGAGCTTCGAAGGCCGGAGGGAGAGGGCGGCCGGAGTAGGGCGGCGGAGGCCGGAAGGAGAGGGCGGCTGGAGGAGAGAGAGGGCGAGTGGCGCTTGGGTGGGCGGCCCTATGGGGAACATATAGGAGTCGTGCGAGAGGGGGGAGCGATCTGGTGCGGGCAGGGGAGATTTTTAGTTCTCTTTTAGTGGGCCCGATGGTAACTAACCCAATTAGAACCTCTCCACCGGGCTAGTTTTTTTAGCTGGGTTAGAGAAAACTAGATCAAATTAACCCCTCTTATTTTGATAATTTGAGGTTATTTCAACCCAAACTAGTTCTAACTCAGGGATCCAAACAAAGAGGACTGTTATTGTACATGCTATAGTGTGGACCGTAGCACATTGTTTTTTGTGGCCATATCACCACATTGTTTTCTACTGCTGGTTCACTAGGCTACCGTGGTTCGCACTGCTGGTTCACTGGGCTGCCGTGGTTCGCACTCCTCCGACCTGAGTAGTACATAGTATAGTAATAGTATATACCGAATCATTCTTTGCTCCTTCTTACTACTCAGACATGTGGGAGAGCCAGCATCCGGGTCGACGTGTCATGCACAAGATTAGAGCGCGGAACGGAAGGTGGGCATCACCCTGGTCGGAGCGCCAGTAATTCATGACTATAGTGAGTGGTCATATCACAAGTCTTTCCAGCAGTAACGCGCCGTCAAATTGCATAGCCCCACTCGCTCACCCTCCTCGCTCTCTGTCAAACCGCCTACCCGAAACTGCCGTGCGTACTGCCCGGGAAAAGCCCCACCCTCAACTTTTAACTATGCGAAAATAGTTCGAGCTTTTTTGTTTTATATAAATACATTACTTACTGTATGTTTATTCACCCGTGGGGTTGTTCAATGAATGGAGGGGCGGGGAGCACAAGTGAACAATACTGTAGTACTAGTAGTAGTAAGTAGGAGTCGTATAGTAGTCACCTTAAATAAAGAGTTTCTTTTCTTTAAAGCCACGTACACAAATGGAAACGCTTGTTGTGGAGAGAAAAAAGATAATCACTCCACTATATATGGACGCAGGGGCCTGAGCGCTTGCTTTACTAGGGTTGCTCTCTTCATTCTCTCATCCTCTCCAGATATAAACAAGACAGCGGTAGCGACATTTTCTCTCTGCTCACCGCTGGTCACAGAACCGGCCGGATCCCTTCGGCTGGTGTGTGTAGAGGACTAAAAGGTGCATTGTTCACGCGGTTATCACCGTCGAGGGAGGAAACCCACAGCTGCCGGAGGGGCCCGATCCTCTGCCCGTGCCATTCTCTCCGACACAGCGCCGGCTCGGGAGGTCCTCCGACCCTTCTTCCTCCCTGCCGTATTGTTCGCAGATCCGACCTGCCGCTGCCGACATCCCGGCAACCCTTAGGTATAAGTTCTTCGAAAGCGGCCTTGCTCTACTGCCCCAGCTCCCCACGTGTCTACATGTGCATCTTTTTCTACTCCCATCAACTCTTCCAAAGCCACCTAAATTTTTAGTATTATTAGAGGTAAAGCTACTTCATGCATTCGAATCTAAGGCTTTGTTCAAACAACGAAGAAAGGGGGGAAAGTTGTAGCATGAATCTAGGACTTGATTCAAAGAGGAAATAATATGGTGCAAGTAGTAGAGACCGGATACCCAACCGGTCTCTTGGTTGAAAACGGAAATAATGGGAAAACGTAGTACAAACTGGAAAAGGAACAGATCTATTATTGGTTGAAAAAAGGATAGAAAGTGGCGGCTGGTGGACAAGTCAACAGAGTATGTCCAGGATTAGATTTGCTGCCATCACATAGTAAAAGGTCTCGAGGATTAGATTTGCTGCCCTCACATAGTAAAAGGTCTCAGGATTAGATTTGCTGCCCTCACATAGTAAAAGGTCTCAGGATTAGATTTGCTGCCCTCACATAGTAAAAGGTCTCCAGGATTAGATTTGCTGCCCTCACATAGTAAAAGGTCTCCAGGATTAGATTTGCTGCCCTCACATAGTAAAGGGTCTCCAGGATTAGATTTGCTGCCCTCACATAGTAAAGGGTCTCCAGGATTAGATTTGCTCCCCTCACATAGTACAAGGTCTCCAGGATTAGATTTGCTGCCCTCACATAGCATGAACAAACTCGGCATCACCACTTTATGCCTCCTTGTAGGTACATTGTGCTGATGCGTCCACTGTCACATGTCCTTATACCAACCTTTTGCTGTTGTTAATGTAAGGGCGCATGTAAAATGAAGCGATCACACCGTTACCTTAGGGACATGTCTAACCAGTGTTATTGTTAATCTAATGCCTCCAGTGATAAGATGCAATTAAACTGTGTTACAAATGGCACTCCTGCTGTTTTCCCCAGTATGATAAGTAAGTTGCTCCTTTATGCTGCAGAGTGTCCTGGTGTCCCCATGGTCCCATGCCCTTAAACCAACTCTTTAGCTGCTGTTGATTTACTGTGTCTGGTAAACAAGCAATGCCACCATTAAAGTAATCCCATATTTGAGGAATCTCATTGTTGATTGTAATGCTTCTGGTAACATGAAGCATTGCTAACGTTTTAAAATTTCTACTGTCCTTTCGTGATTGCCATGAACATAATTAAGATGCTTCTTTTCATTTTGTATATGTTTCGTATATTCTTATTGACCAGCAACTGTTTACTTTCTATCTTTTTGTGCAGATAGGGATATCCATTTCACCTTGTTGCTATTGTGACCTTTTGGTGAACTGCACAAAACACTTTTTTTGGAATGAGTGTCTTGTGCAGTTCAACTAAAATGTCATGTGGGCAACATCTCTCAATTTTGGTGGAACTGCACAAAATGGTGATTGGAGTTTCCAAAATCTCCATCAAGTTCTGCCGGTAATCTCGTGCAACATTTTATTAGCCTTTGCAAGATGGAGCCATCACTGTCACCACAATGGCACTTTATTTTAGTGGAACTGCACAAAAGGATAAGAAAATTATAGTTGCACCTTACATGAGCCGGACAGCCAACCTTAATGTTCCTCAATTTTAGTGCAACTACTAAAGAAGAACCTGCCAGCTCACAAGAGCAAGTACTTCTTGCTAGCTGAATGATGCAATCTTTGCTTCATTTCAGGTGAACTGCAGAAAAAGGCGCATGAATTGAATCATGGAACTCCAGGCAGACCTCATCCAAGTAGAGCTGGAGGTTGAGTTCAAGGAGGCCGCTATTAATGTGAAATCATGCTCTCCCGTCTCCTTGTTTGTGCCGTGCAAACATGTTGTGCAAACAGGAATACTCAACTACAGATGTTGTGACGGTCAAGAGCATTCGCCAAGTTCTTCGATTGTATGACATGGCTAGCCAAAATGGATTTAATCCCGATATTCACTTTATCAAAAGGCTCTAATGGGTTGTTTCTGAATCTTGCAAGCTGGGAATCAGCGAGATGTGTAGGTATTTGTTGTACTTATTATTTGAATCTTATTTGTTGGTTCTGAATCTTGCAAGTTGGGAATCAATGAGATGTGTAGGCATCTTTGTTGTACTTATTATTTGGATCTTATTTGTTGGTTCTGAATCTTGCAAGCTGGGAATCAATGAGATGTGTAGGCATATTTGTTGTACTTATTATTTGGATCTTATTTGTTGGTTCTGAATCTTGCAAGCTGGGAAACACGACATGATGATGCATAGGACAATAACCATAACAAACAGTTCAAACTTGGCTAGTATTATCTTTGTGAAAGTGCGACAAATGTGCTGACCGTGCGCTTCCTGAGAATAATAATTCTAATTGTTCTGCATGTTGATCCTGTGTCACTTATAGAACGAGCGAATGCATTGCTTGTTTTAAGTATAAATTTCTATTAAAGCTAATTAAATTTAAGTAAAGTGACCACTAACTCCTGTTATTACAGTACCAATACAGACCCGCTCGTGAACTGATGTGTGGCCGGAGTAGGTTTCTTAATGGAGGCGTTTCAATGCGCCGAGGGTGCATCTTCTGCCGGGCGTGCAGCGGATGAGGGAGGGGTAGTAACTGTTGTTGCCTGTACACACTCAGCTTACTGTTGAATCCAGTTCCCCAAGAGCTGAAAAACGAACTTCTGCCGCCGCCTACACACTTGTTCACTCGAAGAGACTCCAATGGCGATCCGAGGGGTGAGCCTGCTGGATATGTACTTCAGCAAGGAGTTCCCCTTCGAGTTTGCCATTCAGTCCTATGGCTGCACCAAGTTGAATGTGATGTACACCAACGATACGGACTCGGTGCAGCTCTGCCTCGCCTCAGTCCTATGGCTGCTCCAGGTTCTGGAGCATTCGCCCGTTTCATCAGCAGCGCCGACTGCACCTTCGCTATGGTGGAGAGAAGGAAGAACACGATGATTCAGCCATCTGGTGCAACAAGCTTGTCAACATCCAGAAGCAATACAAAATCATTAGCAACGGGCAGGAGAAGGACTCCGTGGTTGACCTCGCTGAGACCATCATCGACCCCTGATACGCCAACATGAAAGAAGACGACCTGAACACGTGGGAGGTACCTCTGAATCTAGCCTACATAACCTACGCGGCCAAGGACGCATACGCATGCTACGACATGTACAGGCAGATCTTGGACATGGGGGCGTGTCTGCTTCCCATAACAGACGAGTACACAAACAGCTGCAGCGTCATGATCAAGCGTACCAGGAAGGTCTAGATGTTGTACTTTATCTGTTTATAAGCACCTTTATCATATGAGTGTTTCATGCATTAGCCTATGTGTCGTAATTATCTATTTTGTCCGAAATATTTCTATTAAGAACCCATTAACCTGATTGCTTTTTTAGTGGCTATTTTCTTATGTATGTAAACTAGTTCACTTGTCTGTAAAAAAAAACTAGTTCACTCGGCTGTCGTGCTTTGAATCTCCTTCCTCCCAACATATTCCCCTCCTCAGGTGGACCCAGCAGGTCTCTGAATTTTCTCCCACTTTCTTTTTTGATGTAAACTGAGTTTTCTCCTAGTACTTTCCTCTAGAACCAACTCAACTGTCCCACGTCTAGCCTAAAAAATAATAATAGCCCACGTACTATTAACTCATCAAATTAAAATGATATTTTATTTCATAAGTTGAAAGTTCTTACAAAATAAATATAATTGTTTATATATAACTTGGCAAGTTAACTCCTAGTGATTGCGTACATAAGCGTGCAAAGATTTTACTGACGTGCAATCATGTGTTTATGTTTTTATAACATTTCTCTGTCTAGCCCAACATGATATTTTCACCCAGCCTAGCAAGTCTGCGGATTTTGAGAAAAATGCAAATGGGATTTAAACGGGCTGCATAGATGCTACATCATTGTTTCACCCAGCCCACCAAATGGACTAAAAAAATAACGGAAATGTTAACGCCCACACGTGTGGGCGTTTGCACATCGCCCACACGCCTCTATCACCACTCATTTTGCCATGTATGAATAGATGACATCAGCAGATTTTTTTTTGATTTTCGGCTTAAAAATGTTGTATCTCCTAAATAAAAAAGAGAACTAAAAATTCGTTTTCACCATTAAATCCGTCTCAGCGAGATCTTCAAAACTAGACCCCATGTTGATATGTTTCGACGAATTTTTTTTGCCAGAAGTTGCCACGATATTTACACTGCAGTTGCCATAGGGCTTAAACTAAAGTTGCCATGTGGCAATTTTAGTTTGTAGATCATGGCAATTTTAGTATTTTGATGATGGCAACTCTAGTACTTTGACCATGAAAATTATTTTTTGTATGAACCATGGCAATTTTACATGCATGTATCATGGCAATTTTAGTTTATGGTTCATGGCAAGTCTAGTTTCTTAATTCCCCGTTTTATAAATGTCAAAATTTACTTTTAAATGTAGAAGAAAATAGCTGAAACATATCATGGCAACTTCAGTGTAAACATCATGGCAATTCATATGCAATAGACATGGCAACTTTTAATCCAATTTTTTTTTCATCAAAACATATCAACATGGGATCTAGTTTCGAAGATCTCATCGCGAGGGATTTAATGGTGAAAACGGATTTTCAATCGGAATTTTTGTTTAAGAGATAAAACATTTTAAAAACTGAAAATCCAAAAAGATTCCTGCATGCATGCATGCGATGACGTGGCAATCTGTTTACATTAGAAATGTGTGGTGCGTCTCTCTTCCTGCCACACGTGTGGTAGTTAGCGCGACCCAAAAACAAATGGACTGGCTGACATGTGGGCCAGTAGGTCGAAGCCTAAGAAGGCGTTGGATTTACATCCAACGGCCGACATTCTTCTTCAATCTCTCGTCTTCTTCCCCCAGCGCTACCGGAACCGCCTGCTCCAGCCTTTGGCGTCTAGCGGCGTCTTTTTGCGCTCCTCAGCGAAACGCTACCCCGCCGACGGCCATGCCATCCCTCCACTCTGCACCTCCTGTTATTCTCTGCCGAATGTAGGCCCACCCCGCACCCGAACCAGTCAAGTTTCCCACTCCTCTCCATCTGCGACTCCACCACCGCGTCTTCCCCATCTCCGGGTCATTCCAGTCTGGGGCCTCGCCGTCGTCCATCGCCTCGGCGCACTCGGTGCAGCGTGGTCAACATATGAGAGTCATCGGAAGAGGACTGTACATGGAGAGCCTGACGGCTGGGACCCACGAGGTCCATGGTCGCACGCAAGGAAAGTTCCTCCTTATTACGCATTGTACGTGCACTGTACGTGGGAAGGGCTTCTGTATTTCGCGAAAAAACGTTGCCCCCGCTGACAGGTCGGACCCACCAGCTATATTTGTGCACGCGAGGAAGTGCCTCCTTATTACGCACCAAAAAATGAATACCCCCTGCTAGCTGGGACCCACCATAGTGGTTGGCTGACTTGTGGGCCTACTAAGTTGGTGAGGATGGAGGGCTTTGTCAACTTAGTCAATATGAACGATTCTAGCTCTAGTGACCATACGATGACCATCCAACGGCCATAGTGCTTCTTCAACCTCTGGTCTTCTTGCTCCAGCCGCCCAAAGCAGCGCCAGTTGTGTCGCGTGCTCCTGCCTCTCGTGGACGGCTGTGATGCCGCGGAGGCCTCACCGCCCCTACTACTCCCACCGCTGGCCCAGGGTATCCCTCTACTCACCCACACCCCCTGTTACTCTGCGGCGACGACAGCCTCACGCCGCAGCCGAACCAGTGAACCCTCGTACTCCTCTCCGCGTGGGCATCCACTGCCACGTCTTCCCCGGCTCCGCGTCGTCCCTTCCTAGGCATCGCCATCATCCACCGCCTTGGTGCTGTCGGCGCGGCGTGGTCAATGTGGTCAACATCTGACTTCCATCGGAAGAGTACCGTACGTGGACAGGCTGATAGCTGGGTCCACGGCCACAACCCAGTTTTTTGTGATTTGCCAAGTAAGTCGCTTTGTCCGGCCTATTGGGCTGCAAATCTTTCAAGACGAGGAGAGCTTCATTCGGCTGGCTGAGAAAATGGCCTATTAGTAATGAGAAATGGGCTGTACATTTTTAAAACACATCAAACCGGCAATTAGTTTAAAATATCTTTTTTTCATTTCGAGATTTTAAATTACATTAATTTTTATGCGTGGAGAATTTGTTGGATATTAAATTGATATACATTTATTTTTAAAATCAGTTTGAATGTGAGTCGAAATTTCCAGATTAAAAAAAGTTTGGACCGCACCGAAATATGCAAAATTTCGTATAATTTTTTAACCATGGCCACAATATGGGCTGTAATGCTAACAAAAAGAATATGGGCTCCAAAAAAAACTCTTAAGAATTAGCAAATGGGCTGTAAATTATTAGAAATAATGGCAGATGGGCTATATGCTGTTTTCCACATATTTGAGGCTTTCCTAAAAAAAGGTTGATGCACCAGCAGTGACTGTTGGATGTCCATCGAACGGCCGTCGTGCTTCTTCAATCTCCGCTCTTCCTGCTCCAACCGCTCAAACAAGCACCGGCAGGACTGCCTGCTCCCTCCTCCCCGCGGCCGGCTGTGCTGCCGCACAGGCCTCACCGCCCCACCGTACTCCCATCGCTGGCCTAGCCATCCCTCTACTCACCCACACCTGCAGTTATTCTCCGGCGACGGCAGCCGAACCAGTAAACCCTCATACAGTCGTACTCCCCTCCGCGTGGGAAACAACTGCCGAGTCTTCCCTGCCTCCGTGTCGTTCCCTTCCTAGGCCTCACCGTCGTCCACCGCCCTGGTGCTCTCGGCGCGGCCTGGTCAACATGGTCAACGACCGACATGCATCTGAAGTGGACTGTATGTGGAGAGGCCGATAGCTGGGTCCACGGCCGCATGCAAGGAAATGCCTCCTTATTACGCGCAAAATAATGATTCCTCCACCTGACATCAGGGACCCACTGAAAGGGCCTCTGTATTTCGCGAAAAAAACGTTACCGCCGTTGACAGCTCGGACCCACCAGCTATATCTTCGCACGCAAGGAAGTGCCTCCTTATTACGCACAAAAAAAAGAATACTCCCCCTGTTAGCTGGGACCTAGTATAGTGGTAGGCTAACTTGTGGGCCTACTAAGTTGACGGGGACGGAGGGCTTTGGCAACTTAGTCAATATGCACGATTCTAGCTCCAGTGACCGCACAATGTCCATCCAACGGCCGTAGTGCTTCTTCAACCTCTGGTCTTCTTGCTCCAGCCGCCCAAACCAGCGCCGATCGTGCCTCGTGCTCCTGCCTCCCGTGGCCGGCTGCGATGCGGCAGAGGCCTCACCGCTTCCTACTACTCCCACCGCTGGCCAGGCCATCCCTCTACTCACCCACACCCCCTGTTATTCTGCGGCGATGACAGCCTCACACCGCAGCGAACCAGTGAACCCTCGTACTCCTCTACGCGTGGGCATCCACTGCCGCGTCTTCCTCGGCTCTGCATCGTCCCCTTCCTAGGCCTCGCCGTCGTCCACTGCCCTGGTGCTCTCGGCGCGGCGTGGTCAACATGGTCAAGGAACGACTTCCATCGGACGTGGACTGTACGCGGAGAGTCTGACAGCTGGGTCCACGGACGCAGCAAGGAAGTGCCTCCTTATTACGTGCAAAAGAATTATTCCTCCACCTAACAACGGGGACTCACCGGACGGGCCACCGTATTTCGTGAAAAAAACGTTTCCCCCTGACTACTGGGACCCACCAGCTACATCTTCACACGCAAGGAAGTGCCTGACAGTCGGGACCCACCTGGTCGAAGCGTACGTAGCGTTGTCATTCTGGTCGCGAACGTGTACGTACAGATATACTGGTCGATGTAGAGGCGTGGATGTGTCGTAGTAGAGGCGCGCACGTAGCATGTACACGTACGTACAACGGCCAGTGCGCAAGAAAGAAAATATGGCCACGTATGTGTACATACGGCAGGGTCTCAAACGCCTACTCGCGCATATGTACGGCCAGGGCTCGTGTACATGGCTGGGTCAGAACGGAGAAACAACGTCGTCGTCGTGTGCATGGGGAGCCAACCGGCTGGGTCGGAATGGAATGCATCGTCATGTTCATCGGGAGGGCTTGGACAGAACAGGCGATGGAAACGAGGCCTGGCATACCGCAGAACAGAGGAAATGGCCTTGTGTTCGACCGGCCACCTTCGAAACAGGATCCTATTCATCAGGAGGGGTGTGGCGTACCGCAAAACGGAGGAAACGGACCTCCTACGGTCGAAACGGGGGTCCTGTTGATCGGGAGGGGTGTGGCGTACCGCAAAACGGAGGAAACGGACCTCCTATGGTCGAAACGGGGGTCCTGTTGATCGGGAGGGGTGTGGCGTACCGCAAAATGGACGAAACAGACTTGTGTTGGAGCGCTACGGTCAAAATGGGGGTCCTGTTCATCGGGAGGGGTGTGGCGTACCGCAAAACGGGACTCCACGGGATACTGTTCATCTCCACCGTCGACCTCCTCCAGCCTCCACGGGCTACCGTCGACCTCCTCCAGCCTCCACGGGCTCCTGTTCATCCAGCCTCCACCACGCGCTACTCCACCGGCTACTGTTCAACCACCCCTCCACGGGCACCCCTCCACCGTCTATTGTTCATCCAGCCCTCCACACCACAGGGTCCTGTTCATCCACCCCTCCACCGGCACCCCTCCACCGTCTACTGTTCATCCAGCCCTCCACACCACGGGGTCC
>NC_041383.1:541011359-541041519 GCF_002162155.2 Triticum dicoccoides
CCCCGCAATGCTCACTGTTCATCCAATCGACCGGCTTCAGTTAGCAGCAGTAGCGAAGGAATCGCTCGATCGGGTTCAGTTAACAGCCATCGATCGACCGCTCAGGTTCAGTAACGCGTAGCCTGCAGTGCAATCACTCGGGTTTAGTTATAGCCCAACGCCTCGCTCGGATTCAGTTAGAGCCAACACCTCACACACACACGCGCGTACGTGTACTAGAGAAACGTGCATCGCTCGGCCCCCGACCTCCCACCGTAACCGGGAACTCCCCGAAATTTTCCTCCCCCTCGCTTCTACCATGGTTTTTTCCGTCATGGACGGCCCAAAGAATGTCATGCAGCTGCGTCTCCGGCCCGTCCAGGACGAAAATCCCATTATCTGTCATGATTTTTTGTCATAGAAGTAGGAGCGCACCACGTCTATGATGATACCGTTTTTGTCACAATTATTGTCATAGAAGTGTCATATGTATGACAGAAAAAAATTTGTTCGACCAAAATGTCACGGATGTGTCTTTTTTTTGTAGTGTATGCTTATGACGACCCATGGTGAAGATAGAAAATGAAAGCCTCATCAGGACGAGGGAAAGCCCTCGTCAAGACAAGCATGAGGAAAAAGATCTTCTCCACAAAAGAGTGCATCAAGATGCAACGAGATAAGACCCGCACTCAATACAAAAGCTTTCACGGAGCCACCAAAGAAATAACATAAGAAAGACAAGGTGGACGTGAAAGAAAGGATATCATCTAGAGATGTAATTTCTCTCAGGTGTATAAGGTTCTAGGTAGACGAAATCATGATGATATATGTCTACAAAGAAGGATGTACACCCGATATAGTTACAACACAAAGGAACAAGATATCCAAAAGGGAGTCATACATATACCAATAAGATATTTGCTTGGAAGCATAGCACATGGTTAGATATGGTCGTATTGTAGAATTCCTACCACACAACCATCAAATACATCACAACTAGCAACATGAGATCATTATTGGGATGCTTTGAGAAAGGAAACAAGTATCACAAGAAGGAATGAAATACATGCCATGATACAACCTACACAAGGTTGATGCAAGAAAAGTGTGCATGAAGTAGATGATGATACTTGTTACCGAGATACCATTGGAACGATGTAGTAGATACCAAATGAAGGTAGATGGTAGTTCATTGATCATCCTAGCTTGACTCCAATAAGCACATGGTGACAACACCTTCCTTGTGAGTGAGCCGAACATCCAATGCATCTCCAAATGTTCCTAGAAGAACAACACAAGCTAAACGGTACCCAAACTCATTGGGCCAAATAGTTAGAACCACCAATACATAGGACAAACTCCACATAAATATGTGCATATAGATATGCAAATATATATCATGCACATCTCATCTAATTTGAGGCTTGGTGGAGTTTCCCCTATATATTGTGTCGAAGAAAGAAAGCATGCCAAATAAAATACATGAAGTAAACATGCATGCTCAAAACTTTCAAGAACCGATACCAAATGAAAACGAAATGCCAAGTGAAAAAGGATACCAAATAGAGAAATCATCACTTGGAAGATATCATTAAAGATACATCAAGGAATGAAATATCCATTGATACACACTAAATTAAAGATGTCAAACTCCCAAAGAGAGGATGGTTCCAAACAAACCAGCTCTCAAGAAAGTTTCATGATGGCACAAGCTACCAAAAAGAAAACGGCTTGCCTTCCACCAACGCACACTTGATAAGGATCACAAGATGAGCGTTTTATAGAAAATAGGATAGCTCCCCCATGAGTTGTGCATTATAGAGAATTTGCATTTGAATACAAAATGCACAAGGTGGGATCAACACTTTCACTATATCTAGAAAACACTAGACAAGAACAAGAAATAAAAAAGATCCACAAGTGGTATGGAAGACAACGGGAGTTGACACAAACCTTGGCAAGAGAAAAGGCAAATAAAAACAAAAGCCAACGTAAAGATGATCAAAAAATTCTACTACACATAAGTGACTACCAATTGTCAAAAGACAAGAAGTAGAAGGAAAGAATTCCTGGTTGTAGATAGCAAGGATATCCAACATCATCTTCACACCACACACAAGCAAATTGCAACTTGTAGAGCTAACATGCCACCTAGGAACAAGATAATTTACAATATCAATTCTAGGTGACAATATCTCAAATGTAGACATTTTCTCGGCTTGTAATATGCACATAGAATATTACTCCCCCATAATGTGATACCAAAAAGAACTTAACAGGAGGCAATAAGAGGATCCAACAAGAGATAGTCAATGAAATTTTTAGAATTTGAATTTCTCATGAGAGATATACCACCTAGCGACTAGATAATCTTGTAACATCAATACTAGATGATATTCCTCATGTACACACATTTATAGGATTGTGAGGTGCACAAAGCACATCACTCCCCCAAAATGGGATGTTCCATTAATCTCTCACACGAGCCAACTAGGATAAAAACAACAAGCAAAAAGGCTCAACACACGACACACACGTACATGATGTGCAAACCAACACACACATACTTGATTGCTCAAGATAAGCAAGTTGGAAGCACAACATATATAAACACATGCAAGGAAAAAAACCAAAACATGCATGGGGGCAAGTAACTTTGAATATAAACAATTGAAGTACAAGTTACTGCAAGGAGGTACATTGGATAAGATATAGAAACTTGATAATCCAATTGACTTGGCTTGAGACAAAAGGAATGATGAAGTCCCCTTAATTCTTCATAATGTAGCCAAGTCTCCAATGCCCTCCAAACAACACCTATTGATAAAGTTTGAGCTTGGTGGTCCCCAACCAAGTTGGGTCCTAAGAGGTTAGTCACAATAGGCTTGGCTACCCAAATGGTTCTTTTCTTGACACCACTTTGAGTACCAACAAACTTGGCAAACACATTGCCAACCTTATCCGTCCCAAGAGAATAGATATCATTAATAATAATTGGGTTGGATAAGTTACCACTAGTGCATGAAGAAGTGATGTCACCTTTCTCACGACATAAGTAGCAACGTCTACTCTTCACTTTCTTCTCGCTTGATTTCTCAACAAGAGAAGCATTAACTTGAGTCTTCTTGGGAAGTGGCCTTTCTTCAACTTGAGGTTGAGAATGAGATTGAACTTGTGTCCTCTTCCCTTGTTGCTTGTCACTAATAGCCTTCTTCTTCAATGGGCAAGATCTAACATGATGCCCTTCTATTTTGCACTTGAAGCAAATAATCTTGGCCGAATTCTTGACTTGTCCTTGGCCCTTCTTCTTGATTCTCTTAGACTTATTCTTCTTATTGGAGTTATAGTAAGAAGAGGCACGAAAGGAATTCCTAACAAAAGGAGGAGAGACACCTCCAACAGAGAAGAACCGACAAAACCTCCAACATCGAAAACATCATAGAAGATGCATGTGAACTCCGTTTTCGATGAACTCGAGCTTGTCATCAAGATGACCATAAGTTCCAAATCTCACAAAGAGAACCAAACAAGAACTAAGAAAGATGATGCAAGGATGCAATGGTTTGAGCTCTCTACAAATGATACGATCAAGCTACTCATCGAGAGCCCCCCTTGATAGCACGATAATTGATCCTAAAACCCGGTCTCCCAACTACCACCATGAGACCGGTAAAATAGAAAACTTATCAAGGGAAAACGTTTGCCTTCACATGGTCCACTTGAGCTAGATGATGATGGTATTGTCCTCCGCAAGATGGACTAACTTTCTTGATTGCGTTGGGTCGATGAAGACTAGATGATTGCTCCCCCACACTCCACTATGGGTGAGCCACTCTTCGGCACATCTTCACAAGTCCATTGACACCAAAATGGACGACAAGCTTCAAGCATTTGATCTCTTCGTGATGCCCCACTTAAGTTTGCACACTTCAACCTAAACCCACCAAGAACTCTCACATAGACCATGGGTTAGAACACAAAGCACAATTGACAATGCTTACCATACCATGGGATCACTTGATCCCTCTCGGTACATCTTCTAGGCTTTGTGAGTTGATCAACTTGATTCACTCTTGACTTAGTCTTGATCAACCTTGATTATTTCTAACTCTCTTAATTTGGATGATGTATGACCAATCTTTGGATAATTCTTTAATAGCACCTTGGGTTGGATAATTCCTTAATAGCACCTTGGGTTGGATAAGTTACCACTAGTGCATGAAGAAGCGATGTGACCTTTCCCACGTACATGATGTGCAAACCAACACACACATACTTGATTGCTCAAGATAAGCAAGTTGGGAGCACAACAGATACAAACCCATGCAAGGAACAAAACCAAAACATGCATGGGGGCAAGTAACTTTCAGTGTAAACAATGAAAGTCCAAGTTACCGCAAGGAGGTACATTGGATAAGAGATAGAAACTTGACAATCAAATTGACTTGGCTTGAGACAAAAGGAATGATGAAGTCCCCTTAATTCTTCATAATGTATCCAAGTCTCCAATGCCCTCCAAAAAACACCTATTGATCAAGTTTGAGCTTGGTGGTCCCCAACCAAGTTGGGTCCTAAGAGGTTAGTCACAATAGGCTTGGCTACCCAAATGGTTCTTTTCTTGACACCACTTTGAGCACCAACAAACTTGGCAAACACATTGCCAACCTTATCCGTCCCAAGAGAATAGATATCATCAATAATAATTGGGTTGGATAAGTTACCACTATTGCATGAAGAAGCGACATGACCTTTCTCACAACATAAGTAGCAACGTCTACTCTTCACTTTCTTCTCACTTGATTGCTCAACAAGAGAAGTATTAACTTGAGTCTTCTTGGGAAGTGTCCTTTCTTCAACTTGAGGTTGAGCATGAGATTGAACTTGTGGCCTCTTCCCTTGTTGCTTGTCACTAATGGCCTTCTTCTTCAATGGGCAAATCTAACATGATGCCCTTCAATTTTGCACTTGAAGCAAATAATCTTGGAAAAATTCTTGACTTGTCCTTGGCCCTTCTTCTTGATTCTCTTGGACTTATTCTACTTATTGGAGTTATAATAAGAAGAGTGATGTCCAGTACACAACCTTCTTCTTGTAGATGTTGTTGGGCCTCCAAGTGTAGAGGTTTGTAGGACAATAGCAAATTTCCCTCAAGTGGATGACCTAAGGTTTATCAATCCGTGGGAGGCGTAGGATGAAGATGGTATCTCTCAAACAACCCTACAACCAAATAACAAAGAGTCTCTTGTGTCCCCAACACAACCAATACTATGGTAAATTGTATATGTGCACTAGTTCGGCGAAGAGATGGTGATACAAGTGCAATATGGATGGTAGATATGATTATTTGTAATCTGAAAATATAAAAACAGCAAGGTAACTAATGATAGAAGTGAGCGTAAACGGTATTGCAATGATTGGAAACAAGGCCTAAGGTTCATACTTTCACTAGTGCAAGTTCTCTCAACGATAATAACATAATTGGATCATATAACTATCCCTCAACATGCAACAAAGAGTCACTCCAAAGTCACTAATAGCGGAGAACAAACGAAGAGATTATTGTAGGGTACAAAACCACCTCAAAGTTATCCTTTCTGATCGATCTATTCAAGAGTCCGTAGTAAAATAACACGAAGCTATTCTTTCCGTTCAATCTATCATAGAGTTCGTACTAGAATAACACCTTAAGACACAAATCGACCAAAACCCTAATTCCACCTAGATACTCCATTGTCACCTCAAGTATCTGTAGGCATGATTATACGATATGCATCACACAATCTCATATTCATCTATTCAACCAACACAAAGTACTTCAAAGAGTGCCCCAAAGTTTCTACCGGAGAGTCAAGACGAAAATGTGTGCCAGCCCATATGCATAAGTTCACAAGGTCACTGAACCTGGAAGTTGATCACGAAAACATACATCAAGTAGATCACGTGAATATCCCATTGTCACCACAGATAAGCATGGCAAGACATACATCAAGTGTTCTCAAATCCTTAAAGACTCAATCCGCTAAGATAACTTCAAAGGGAAAACTCAGTCCGTTACAAGAGAGTAGAGGGGGAGAAACATCATAAGATCGAACTATAATAGAAAAGCTCACGATACATCAAGATCGTATCACCTCAAGAACACGAGAGAGAGAGAGAGATCAAACACATGGCTACTGGTACATACCCTCAGCCCCGAGGGTGAACTACTCCCTCCTCGTCATGGAGATCACCGGGATGATGAAGATGGCCACCGGCGAGGGATCCCCCCCTCTGGCAGGGTGCCGAAATAGGGTCCCGATTGGGTTTTTGTGGCTACAGAGGCTTGCGGTGCCGGAACTCTCGATCTATTGTGCTCCTGGAGGTTTTTCGGGTATACGTATATATATGGGCGAAAGAGGTCGGTCAGGGGAGCCACAAGGGGCCCATGAGGGTGGGGGGCGTGCCCAGGGGGGTAGGGCGTGTCGTGGTTCTAAACCTGACAGTAGAAAGGGGGTAGGTATGGAGAGGCAAGATCTTAGCTATGGCGAAGATGTACACACAAGATTTACGAGTTCAT
Organism: Triticum dicoccoides; assembly: GCF_002162155.2. Taxonomy (NCBI): domain Eukaryota; kingdom Viridiplantae; phylum Streptophyta; class Magnoliopsida; order Poales; family Poaceae; genus Triticum; species Triticum dicoccoides. The sequence goes on from NC_041383.1 coordinate 541,017,895, forward strand.
GCCCTTCTCTGAGGAAGTAATAGCCCTACGTCTTGGTGCCTGGAGGCAGTCGATTGGATTATGTGTGTTGTATTACAGAGAGTGTGAACCCTTGTGCCAGAGGAGGGGGGTGGCTTATATAGAGTGCACCAGGACCCCTGCCCGCCTCCGTTACAAGGGAACTAATGTACATAAAGTAAGGGGCATTACTGGTAATGCCAGCATTAAGTACTCTTAATGCCCATAAAGACTAAGGAGTGAATATCTGGCCGTTGTGCGTCCTGCCGACTCCTGATATTCGGCGTAGTCGAGTGGTTCCCATATGGTCGAGTGAAGGTAGAGAATTCTGGTCGAGTGATTGCATCGTCGAGTGGATTCTTGGTCTTCTCATCTTCTGGGGTAGTGACCTTGGGTAGGGTGTGTAGGTCAGGCCTATGACCCTACCCCAAGTCTGTATCCTCATCAGTAGCCCCCGAATGGATTAAGGTGTGAGTGAAAAGTAGGTTGAAATTGAACCTGTTCCGAGCTTCGGGACTTCGAGAGTGCTTTCTGTAAGTCTGAACACGTGTGTTGATATTTGACGTTGACTCAGTTGCCTTTATGCATTCAGCGGACAGTCGAATGAACTGTTGATCTTGTGAGCCGAGTGTTATGTTGGAGCGCGGGATCTTTGGGCGCGATTGTCTGCAGCGTATCCCATATTTCACGGGATACGTAATTTCGGGGGAGCGCGCCAAACGGGGGAGGCCGAAGCGGGCGGAGCGGATAAGCAGTGATTCCTTGATTCCCGCGCCGCCTTTTTCGCCACGTACGCTGCACGCGACTGTTGCGGGATTTGACGGGATCGCCCGGCCCCACTCGTCAGTCACTCGGAAATGACCTCTTATAAGGTGACCGGACCGAGGCGTCTGCACTGTGCACACTTTCTCTTCTTCCTCCTTTCTCCGCTTCTCTGCCGCACCTTACTCTTCCGCTCTGACGATGCTGCCCCATCGCTATGGTGAAGGACAAGACGGCGGCGCTAGAGCGCGCAAAGAAGACGAAGGATGTGGCGAAGGGCAAGAAGCAGCAACGCAGGTCGTCGTCGCGCGCGGGGCTGCCGCCGGGCTGGATCCAGGGAGATTGGATCCGGTCTTCAATTCAGCAGGCGGACCTGGACGAGCTGATGGAGTCGGGGTTGATCGCCAAGGGAGCGGCGATGCTATCGGAGGGGGATATGAGTCCTCAACCTCGACCGGGTGAGTGCGTTCTGCTTGCCACCCACATCGACCGTGGATTTTCGCTTCCCCCGCATCCTTTCTTTCTGGGGTTACTGAACTTTTTCGGTGCTCAACTCCACCATTTCTCCCCCAACACCATTACACATTTAGCTGCTTTTGTGTCGATGTGCGAGAACTTCTTGGGGTGTCGACCGCACTAGGGTCTTTTCAAACACATCTTCACCATTCGTTCCCAGTCGGTAAAAAAGGCCAAGTCGAGTGACTCGAAAACCCATGTCAACCAGATGTGTGGGGGTTTAGGCATCCAAAAGAGAAAAGGGAGTGCCTTTCCTGCCATGACCCTTCCTGACTCTGTTAGAGGCTGTTAGTCGACCTGGTTCTATTGCCAAGATGTCGTGACCCCTAGTCAGTCGACCGGTCTCCCCCACTTCTCGTTTGACCGAGTCCAGACTCCTGCTCCACTGAAAGTGACTGCCGGTGAGATCATGGAGACGAGGATGTTGGTGGACAGGGTGGTTCAACTTATCAACGATGGCGTCATGGGTCTGGATCTGTTGGAGGTGTTCCTTAGTCGACGCATCCAGCCTCTCCAGGCCCGCGATCACCCGATGTGGCTGTATTCCGGGCCGGACGACACCGCTCGGACCCATCCGGAAGAAGTGCCGCCTGCAACAGTAGCCTCGTGGCTGAGGAGCATCAGAGGCAATCAGGACAACCCAGAGGGTCTAGGTGGGTCATTCCCTTCAGCAGCGCAAATCCACCCGACAAGGTTCTCTTTTCGTTCTGACTGTTTCTCATTCTTTCTCTAACTGCACTTGATATTGACTGACTCTCGTTCGACCAATTTGCTCTGTAGGTGTTCACTGAGATGCATTCGATGCCCAACGGTGAGCAGGCCTTGGAACAGGCCGAGGAGGGGGAGGACAACGTGGAGGATAGTGTCGAGTGGGATTCTCAAGTAAGTGACGAGGAGGAGGAGAGCGAGGAATCAGACAAGGAGGAGGAAGTTGACTCGCCGCCACGCTCCGAATGTCGATCCAAATAGCAGCATGATCCGTTCGGCGGGCGTGGGAAAGGCATGGGTCCGAGTGTCGGTGCTCAGAAGCGCACTCGGACGTCGACTCCGGAGCCAACGGAGAAGGTGGCCAAGCAGCCCAAAGTTGCTCCCCCCAAGACCCGGAAGACCTTGTCGCGAATCAAGATGGACGTCCCCGTTGCCTCAGGGTGAGTATCTTGTTTAAGTTTCTGTAAGTCGACTGAAAGTTTTCTTGATCTAACCGATCAACTCTTGTGTCCTTTTAGCCCTACCTCTGCTGCCACCGACATGGATGTTGACAAGGTGCCAGGAGACGAAGAAGCCACTTCATGAGCTGTTAAGTCCATTAACTCAGCTCTACTTAACCGAGTGGGTGGTCGATTGACTGAAAATTTGATACTTCTCTTCTTATGTAGTTCCGCAAGACGTCGTTGTGCTTCCTGACGATGAAGAAGAAGAAGCGCCTCTACGGGAGAGGAGGAAGAAGAGTGGAGGTTCAAGCAGGAGGAGGCTCGAAGTCCAAATCCCTCAGTCGACACCGGTGCAGTCGACACTGGCGCCTGAGGTGATGGTTCGGGCCAACGTCACGTTTGCTAACCCGTTGACGACTGATCGTCCGCCGGGGCCGACTGCACAGACGCCCGCTGCGCCGGTGCAACTCCACTCATCTGATCCAGCAACTGCTTCGACCCCTTTGGAGCCATCCCTCTTTGCTGCATATCAAACTCCGGACGACTCGCCGAGTGCCTCTAGGGAAGCTCTTCGCCAGGAGAATCTTGTCATGGAGCAAGTGAAAGTGATGCATGAAGCTAGTCAGATAGCCTACAATGCCAGCACTGCCCTTCAGACCAATGTCCAGGTCAGTAGAATTCCGACCGAATCTTTGAGCGTTACTTTATACCTAATCACCCACTAGGTGTTCCTTCGATTAGAACTCAGGAGATCTTCAATTTTGCACTTTCCGAATCAGTGGGGGCACGTCGAGTGCACCCACTGGGTGTAGTCCCCGAGACCACAGTCGGCTGCTGGCAGTCGACTGGGGTCTGATAACATATCCCTTTGTTCTCTTTTTTTTGGACTCATGTTGAGTATTGATCTGATCCGGTGGGGGCACGCTAAGTGCACCCACTGGGTGTAGTCCCCGAGACTACAATTGAATATTTGATTCGGCAGTAGTCTTAGAGTAAATCTTTTCCTTCACAGTCTCTTATTTCTGTCGACTGAAACGCTTGTCTTTCCGACTGCAGAGGTCTTGTGATCTTGGAGCTCGGCTCACCGAGTTGAAGAAGAAGCATATCAACGTTGAACTTGACCTCGGATTGGCGAAGAAGAATCTGAAGGCTTCCCAACAAAAAACGACCATCATGGGAGGTAACTGTTGGGGATATAACTATTTGTGTAAGCTTCCCAGGAGGGGCCAGGTTACGCAAAGAGGACTCACCAGAGAGAAGCCCAAGACAAAGTATGAAGATGGTGGTTCATAGAGAGCTTAAGGCCCGCAGGGGACTTAAGGCCCATTGTAGTAACCTGCTGTAATAATATTACTTGTATCATAAGGTAGACTTAACTAGTCACCGAGCCGGACATTGTTATGAGCCGGCCGGGACTCTGTAAGCCGCAGGGCGTCGACTCTTGTATATGAGGGGACGACCCACTGGCGGCTTAGGGCAAGAAACAACTCATCGAGAGCCAGGCATAGCGTATCTCGCTCCCTGGTTATCGAAACATCAATACCAACCCAACTAGACGTAGCCCTTACCTTCACCGTAAGGGGCCGAACTAGTATAAACCCTCTCGTGTCCTTTGTCCCGTTTAACCCCTTCAAGCTTCCTAGTTGCGATGGCTCCACAACTAAGTCCTTTCACGAGGACATCTGACGTGACAATTCCACGACAGTTGGCGCCCACCGTGGGGCCAGCGCATGGTGGATTTGAGTTCTTGAAGGGCAACTTCGAAGGGCTCAAGGGATACGTAGTGGGCCGGATGACCAAGAGTCGTCGCGGCAAGATCTACATCGATGATGAAGGCTGGGGCCCCGACGCTGGCTCAATTGAGTACGGGTACCGGGTCCCCTTCGGAGGGATCCACGTCTTCATCGGCCGGATCGGTGAGCCGGGGCCTGAGCCGGACAACTGCACCGACCTTGTCGAGACGGCTCAGCGTGCGAAACCCTCCCGAGTTCAACCTGGCATGAAGCGCGTCTTTGTGGGCTGCGTCCATGGAGAAGAGCTTTCTGAAGGCCCTGAAGACGGTGGTGAGACGGTCGTCCCCTCGGACGGTGATTCGTCCACCGGTTCAACATATTCTTTGTATCAAGTTCAAGATGGTGCGCTCGGGGGCTATTCCGATGGCCTTAGTATTCCGGACCTCTGTGAGCCGCCAAATTGGGCAGGAGTCTTTATGGCTGGGACTCAACCCGGACAAAACTCTACAGCCACGGCCGCAATTACTTCTGGGTTAGGAGCAGCCAGGGCAGGAGGCCCTGTGCGTCCGCCGGCTCAAGTGCTAATAGACCTCATGGACAAGCTTACGACCCTGTTAACCGCCACGATTATCCCTGCAAACAAAGATGAGCATGATGCCGAGGTTGTTGGAAATATGCCCTAGAGGCAATAATAAATTAGTTATTATTATATTTCCTTGTTCATGATAATCGTTTATTATCCATGCTATAATTGTATTGATAGGAAACTCAGATACATGTGTGGATACATAGACAACACCATGTCCCTAGTAAGCCTCTGATTGACTAGCTCGTTGATCAATAGATGGTTACGGTTTCCTGACCATGGACATTGGATGTCATTGATAACGGGATCACATCATTAGGAGAATGATGTGATGGACAAGACCCAATCGTAAGCCTAGCACAAGGATCGTGTAGTTCGTATGCTAAAGCTTTTCTAATGTCAAGTATCATTTCCTTAGACCATGAGATTATGCAACTCCCGGATACCGTAGGAATGCTTTGGGTGTACCAAACATCACAACATAACTGCGTGGCTATAAAGGTGCACTACAGGTATCTCCAAAAGTGTCTGTTGGGTTGGCACGAATCGAGACTGGGATTTGTCACTCCATGTAAACGGAGAGGTATCTCTGGGCCCACTCGGTAGGACATCATCATAATGTGCACAATGTGACCAAGGGGTTGATCACGGGATGATGTGTTACGGAACGAGTAAAGAGACTTGCCGGTAACGAGATTGAACAAGGTATCGGTATACCGACGATCGAATCTCGGGCAAGTACAATACCGTTAGACAAAGGGAATTGTATACGGGATCGAAAGTAGAAATCAAGAAGGAGCATCAATTGTTGATGGTTGGTGAAACCACTAGTTTCAAGAAGGGCAAGGGCAAGAAGGGATACTTCATGAAACGGAAAATCAGCTGCTGCTCCAGTGAAGAAACCCAAGGTTGAACCCAAACCCGAGACTAAGTGCTTCTGTGATAAGGGGAATAGTCACTAGAGCGGAATTACCCTAGATACTTGGTAGATGAGAAGGCTGGCAAGGTCGATAGAAGTATATTGGATATACATTATGTTAATGTGTACTTTACTAGTACTCCTAGTAGCACCAGGGTATTAGATACCGGTTTGGTTGCTAAGTGTTAGTAACTCGAAATAAAAGAGCTACGGAATAAACGGAGACTAGCTAAAGGTGAGCTGACGATATGTGTTGGAAGTGTTTCCAAGTTTGATGTGATCAAACATCGCACGCTCCCTCTACCATCAAGATTAGTATTAAACCTGAATAATTGTCATTTGGTGTTTGCGTTGAGCATAGCCATGATTGGATTATGTCTATCGCAATACGGTTATTCATTTAAGGAGAATAATGGTTACTCTATTTATTTGAATAATACCTTCAATGGTCTTGCACCTAAAGGAATGGTTTATTGAATCTCGATCGTAGTGATACACATTTTCATGCCAAAAATTATAAGATAGTAATGATAGTACCACTTACTTGTGGCACTGCCATGTAAGTCATATTGGTATAATATGCATGAAGAAACTCCATGCAGATGGATCGTTTAGACTCACTTGATTTTGAATCACTTGAGATATGCAAATCATACCACATGGACAAGATGACTGAAAAGCCTCGGTTTCAGTAAGATGGAACTAGATAGCAACTTGTTGGAAGTAACACATTTTGATGTGTGCAGTCCAATGAGTGCTGAGGCATGCAGTGAATATCGTTATGTTCTTACTTCATAGATGATTCGAGTAGATGTTGAGTATATTTACTTGATGAAACACAAGTCTGAATTATTGAATAGTTCAAGTAATTTCAGAGTGAAGTTGAAGATCATTGTGACAAAAGGATAAAATGTCTATGATATGATCATAGAAATGAGTATCTGAGTTATGAGCTTTGGCACGCAATTAAGACATTGTGGAAATTGTTTCACAATTAATACCGCCTGGAACACCATAGTGTGATGGTGTGTCCGAACATCATAGTTGCACCTTATTGGATATGGTGCGTACCATGATGTCTCTTATCGAATTACCACTATTATTCATGGGTTAGGCATTAGAGACAACCGCACTCACTTTAATAGGGTACCACGTAATTCCGTTGAGACGACACCGTTTGGAGAAACCTAAGTTGTCGTTTCTTAAAAGGTTTGGGGCTGCGACGCTTATGTGAAAAAGTTTCAGGTTGATAAACTCGAACCCAAAGCAGATAAAATGCATCTTCATAGGACACCCAAAACAGTTGGGTATACCTCCTAATTCAGATCCGAAAGCAATAGGGATTGTTTCTTGAATCGGGTCCTTTCTCGAGGAAAAGTTTGTCTCGAAGAATTGAGTGGGAGGATGGTGGAGACTTGATAAGGTTATTGAACCATCACTTCAACTAGTGTGTAGCAGGGCATAGGAAGTTGTTCCTGTGGCACCTACACCAATTGAAGTAGAAGCTTATGATAGTGATCATGAAGTTTTGGATCAAGTCACTACCGTACCTCGTACGGTGACAAGGACGCGTACCACTTCAGAGTGGCACAGTAATCCTGTCTTGAAGGTCATGTTGCTAGACAACAATGAACCTACGAGCTATGGAGAAGCGATGGTGGGCCCAAATTCCGACAAATGGTTAGAAGCCATGAAATCCGAGATAGGATCCATATATCATAACAAAACATGGACTTTGGTGGACTTGCCCGATGATCGGCAAGCCATTGAAATAAATGGATCTTTAAGAAGAAGACGGACGTGGACGGTAATGTCACCGTCTATGAAGCTCGACTTGTGGCGAAGAGTTTTTTCACAAGTTCAAGGAGTTGACTACGATGAGATTTTCTCATCCGTAGAGATGCTTAAGTCCGTCGGAATCATGTTAGCATTAGCTGCATTTATGAAATCTGGCAGATGGATGTCAAGACAAGTTTCCTTACCAGTTTTCGTAAGGAAAGGTTGTATGTGATACAATCAAAAAGGTTTTGTCGATCCTAAGGATGCTAAAAGGATGCTGGCTCCAGCGATCCTTCTAAGGACTGGAGTAAGCATCTCAGAGTTGGAATGTGCGTTTTGATAAGATGATCAAAGATTTTGGGTTTATACAAAGTTCATGAGAAACTTGTATTTCCAAAGAAGTGAGTGGGAGCACTATGGAATTTCTGATGAGTATATGTTATTGACATATTGGTGATCAGAAATGATGTAGAATTTTCTGGAAAGCATATAGGGTTATTTGAAAGGTGTTTTTCAATAGAAAACCTGGATAAAGCTACTTGAACATTGAGCATCAAAATCTATGCTTTAGACGTAGGCTCTACAGTATGCTATGCTATGTACCGCACCTGATGTGTGCGTTGCCACATGTCTGGCAAGAGGGTACAAAGGTGATCAAGGAGTGGATCACCAGATAGCGGTCAAAATTGTCCTTGGAGTAATAAGGATTTATTTCTCAATTATGGAGGTGATAAAGAGTTCGGCGTAAAGGGTTATGACGATGCAAGCTTTAACACCTATCCGGATGACTCTGAGTAGCAAACTGGATACGTATAGTGGAGCAACCATTTGGAATAGCTTCAAGTGGAGCGTGGAAGCAGCATTTACAATATGACATAGAGAATTGCGAAATACATACAGATCTGATTGTTGCAGACCCGTTGACTAAAACCTCTCTCACAAGCAAAACATGATTATACCCCAGAACTCATTGAGTCTTAATCACATGATGATGTGAACTAGTTTAATGACACTAGTAAACTCTTTGGATGTTGGTCACATGGCGATGTGACCTGTGAGTGTTAATCACATGGCGATGTGAACTAGATTATTGACTCTAGTGCAAGTGGGAGACTGTTGGAAATATGCCCTAGAGGCAATAATAAATTAGTTATTATTATATTTCCTTGTTCATGATAATCGTTTATTATCCATGCTATAATTGTATTGATAGGAAACTCAGATACATGTGTGGATACATAGACAACACCATGTCCCTAGTAAGCCTCTGATTGACTAGCTCGTTGATCAATAGATGGTTACGGTTTCCTGACCATGGACATTGGATGTTATTGATAACGGGATCACATCATTAGGAGAATGATGTGATGGACAAGACCCAATCCTAAGCCTAGCACAAGGATCGTGTAGTTCGTATGCTAAAGCTTTTCTAATGTCAAGTATCATTTCCTTAGACCATGAGATTGTGCAACTCCCGGATACCGTAGGAATGCTTCGGGTGTACCAAACGTCACAACATAACTGGGTGGCTATAAAGGTGCACTACAGGTATCTCCAAAAGTGTCTGTTGGGTTGGCACGAATCGAGACTGGGATTTGTCACTCCGTATAAATGGAGAGGTATCTCTGGACCCACTCGGTAGGACATCATCATAATGTGCACAATGTGACCAAGGGGTCGATCACGGGATGATGTGTTACGGAACGAGTAAAGAGACTTGTCGGTAACGAGATTGAACAAGGTATCGGTATACCGACGATCGAATCTCGGGCAAGTACAATACCGTTAGACAAAGGGAATTGTATACGGGATCGATTGAGTCCTTGACATCGTGGTTCATCCGATGAGATCATCGTGGAACATGTGGGAGCCAACATGGGTATCCAGATCCCGCTGCTGGTTATTGACCGGAGAACGTCTCGGTCATGTCTACATGTCTCCCGAACCCGTAGGGTCTACACACTTAAGGTTCGATGACGCTAGGGTTATAAAGGAAGTTTGTATGTGGTTACCGAATGTTGTTCGGAGTCCCGGATGAGATCCCGGACGTCACGAGGAGTTCCGGAATGGTCCGGAGGTAAAGATTTATATATGGAAAGTTGTTGTTCGGGTTCCAGAAAAAGTTCGGGTTTTTTTGGTATTGTACCGGGAAGCTTCCAGAAGGTTCCAGAGGATTCCGGAGGGGTCCGGAGGTCCGGAAATTGTTCCACCACGTCCAATACAATAGCATGGGCTGTAGGGGGGCGCCCTAGACTTAATGGGCCAGGGGCACCAGTCCCCCCAAGGCCCATGCGCATGGGAGGGGAAAACCCTAAGGGGGAGGGCCTCCACTTGACTTGGGAGGCACTCCTCCCCCCTTGGCCGCCACCCCCAACCCTAGATGGGATCTAGGGGGGCCGGCCCCCTCTTTTCCCCACCTATAAATAGTGGAGGGGTGGGAGGGCAGCCGCACCACATGTTCTGGCGCAGCCCTCCCCTCTCCCAAGTACTCCTCCTCTCCCGCGGTGCTTGGCGAAGCCCTGTAGGATTGCCATGCTCCTCCATCACCACCACGCCGTTGTGCTGCTGCTGGATGGAGTCTTCCTCAACCTCTCCCTCTCTCCTTGCTAGATCAAGGCATGGGAGACGTCACCGGGCTGTACGTGTGTTGAACGCGGAGGTGCCGTCCGTTCGACACTAGGATCTCCGGTGATTTGGATCATGACGAGTACGACTCCTTCAACCCCGTTCTCTTGAACGCTTCCGCTTAGCAATCTACAAGGGTATGTAGATGCACTCTCCTTCCCCTCGTTGCTGGTTTCTCCATAGATATATCTTGGTGACACGTAGGAAAATTTTGAATTTCTGCTACGTTCCCCAACAGCCGAGGTAGCACAGGTACGCGAGGAGATAGCTCAAGCCAAGGAGGCCTTAGCAGCTGAGGATACTAGGCTAGCTACGGAGCGGGCGGCTCTCGACGCCCGGGCACAGCGGTTGCAGTCAGAGGCTTATCAGCTCACAATGAGTTTAAATGCGCCCAATGAAGTAATGAGGAGGAGACACCAGAAGGCCCAATCCCGGTTGCCTCTGAATTACGAGCCTAGGGTTCTTTTTGCCACACCCGGGGCTGGCCCAAGTAACCCGCCCAATGCCAATCAGTTTATGACACCCGGAGCGGGAGGACCGGCTCAGCGTCAGGAGATGCCACCTCCTCATATGAGCATGGCACCGCCGCGTTATGTATCAATACCGGAGGGTCACTTTTCCAACCCCATGGAGAATTTAATCGCAGCATCAACACGTTTAGCGGCTCTTCCAGTGGACGGTGATGATCCAATAGCAGTGGAGACCCGGAGGATCAGGGGACTTGTCCAGACGGCCCTGGCTCAGTAGGAGACCTATTCTTATAGCCGGGATAGGATTCATTCAACCCCCCCGCCTTGGTTAGCACCGCCTCGTTAGAACCGGAGCCCGAGTTACAGCAGGCACATGGAGTCCGAAGCTTTATCAATCAACGCCCAACGCCGTAACCAACATGGGGGCTATAACCCGGTGCAAGACCGAATACGTCAGGAGAACGAGCGGGCGGCTCAACAGGCGGCTCAGCTGACGGCTCATCAGGACATCCCGGAGTACCCAACGACTTCTATTGAGTTGGGAGTAGCCACCAGAACCGGTGGAGTTCCTTGTTTGATATCGGCTTTGCACAACGTGCGCCTGCCTAAGGACTTCAAGGGACCTCGGAAGGTGCCGAATTACACGTCCGACTTACAACCCGGAGCATGGATGGAGAGTTATGAGATGGCCATGGAGCTGTTGGAGGTTAGCGACGCGGCAATGGCTAAATACTTCACCATGATGTTAGATGGAATGGCCCGGTCCTGGCTAAAAGGTTTACCACCCAATTCCATTGGATCGTGGGAGGAGTTAAAGGCCCGGTTCATCCAGAAATTCAAAGACATCTGTAAGTAGTCCATGTCAATCGTCGACTTGACAAGTTGTAAGCAGGGGGAGGGTGAGTCCACCACCCATTGGGTACGCCGGGTCAAGGAGATAATTCATTCATCTGATAAGATGGATGCCGGCTCTGCAGTCCTCATGTTGGAGAAAAATTGCAACTTTGAGCCACTGAGGCAGAAATTGGGACGCCTAAAGCGTGACTGCACCGATATGGGAATGCTGATGGCGGCTTTAGTCAAATACGCCGATTATGATAATACCAAGGACCCTGCGTCTGACGATGAGAAAACAGGGAAGGGTAAAAGGAACGGTAATGGAAAAGGTCAATAGCATAACCCGGGGAATCAAGGCGGCAATAAGCGTAAGGCGGATGGTAGTCTGGAGCTTGTGGCTAACGCTAGTACACAGGGTAACAATCAGAGACGCAAGGGTAAATGGCCTCGAACCGGCGGGTTAGGTCCATCTCTTGAGCAGCTACTCAATGAGCCCTGTCCGAAACACGGCACCCGGGAGCACCCCGCTACTCACCTGTGGAAAGATTGTGCGATCATGAAGGCGTTTAAAAATTCCAATATCTTCGATGGTGGTCATGGACCTGGTGGCGGTTCAGGGGCCGGCGGCTTTCATAGCTTGGGTGGCAGTTCAAATTCCGGTTTTCAGGGACAATCGAGTGGAAATAGTCAACAGCAAGCTGGTCAGGGAGGACAACCGCAGCAGCAGTCGGGTTACCAGAGCCAACCGAAACAGTTGAGCGGTGGGCAATACCATGTGTTCATCACTAGCTTAAGAAAACGTGACCAGAAGGTTCATAAAAGGGCTATAAATTCGATCGAGCCGGCGGTCCCTCGTTATTTGAGCTGGTCAGAGCAACCTATCATTTGGAGCAGGGAGGATCACCCGCTACGAGTTGATAATCCGGGTCAGTTAGCCTTGGTTGTAGCACCCTAGGTTGGTGTATATAAATTCACTAAAGTACTCATGGACGGAGGTAGCAGCATCAATATCCTCTATTATGAGACCTTCCAGCGTATGCGGTTAACTGAGAAGAATCTGAGGACATCCAACACTGTTTTTCATGGGGTGTTCCTAGGTAAGTCAGCTTACCCTGTTGGTAAGATTGAATTAGAGGTGGCTTTTGGAGATGAGTATGATTCCAGGGCTGAGAAGTTGACGTTTGAGGTGGTCAAGGTCAAGAGCCCGTATCACGCTCTATTTGGGCGACCGGCTTATGCTAAGTTCATGGCCCGACTGTGTTATGTTTACTTACAGCTCAAGATGTCAGGTTACAAGGGCACCATCACCGTGCATGGGAGTCGAAAGGTAGCCTTGGAATGCGAAGAAGGCGACGCGGCTTACGCTGAGACGGCCTGTGCCGCGGAGGAGCTCAAATTTTATCAAGACAATGTTGACCCGACGGATATGACCTCCCTCAAGAAACCAACTACCGAGCACGACCTGCCGTTGAAGTTTAAATCGGCCGCTGATACAAAGCTTGTTGACTTCACCCCGGGGGACACCTCTAAGCAGTTTAGTATCAGTGCCAATTTGGATCCTAAATAGGAAAGCGCGCTCATCGAGTTCATCCGTGAGAACCGGGACATCTTTGCATGGAAACCTTCTGACATGCCGGGTGTACCGAGGGAACTCATTGAGCACACTCTCAATATTGATCCAAAGTATAAGCCGGTCAGGCAGTTTCTCCGACGATTCAACGAAGAGAGACGAGCAGCCATTGGAGAAGAGGTGGCCCGGCTCTTAGCGGCCGAGTTTATTGTCGAGGTCTTTCATCCAGAGTGGTTGGCTAACCCGGTGCTGGTACTCAAGAAGAATGGCACTTGGCGGATGTGTGTGGATTACACGGACCTTAACAAGGCTTGCCCGACTGATCCCTTTGCACTCCCCCGTATTGATCAAATCATTGATGCTACGGCAGGTTGTGAACGTTTGAGCTTTTTGGATGCTTACTCTGGCTATCATCAGATCAAGATAGCAGTTAAGGACCAGGAGAAGACAACTTTCATCACTCCGTTTGGGGCCTTCTGTTATGTGTCTATGCCATTTGGGCTCAAGAGTGCCCAGGCAACTTATCAGCGATGTGTGCAGAACTGTTTGCACGATCAGATTGGGCGCAATGTTCATGCTTATGTGGACGACATTGTGGTGAAATCCAGAGAAAAGGAAACTTTAATATCCGATTTGAGAGAAACCTTTGACAATATTCGGGTTTACAAGATGATGCTTAACCCGGCCAAGTGTGTATTTGGTGTACCTGCAGGCAAGCTCTTGGGTTTCCTGGTGTCAAATACAGGCATTGAAGCTAATCCGGAGAAGATCACGACGACCACCTCTCTGGCTAAGCCGGCGTGTACCAATGACGTTCAACACCTGGCGGGGCGTGTTGCTACTTTAAGCCGGTTAATAAGCTGGTTAGGGGAGAAGGCCTTGCCGCTATACCAGATGATGAAGAAGGCGGACACTTTTGTCTGGAGTGATGCTGCTAATACTGCCTTTGAGGATTTAAAAAGACAGTTGTCTAAGCCACCGGTTCTTGCAGCTCCCATTGATAAAGAGCCGCTATTGTTATATGTGGCTGCTAACTCACGGGCTGTCAGTGTGGCCATCATGGTGGAACGAAAGGAGGTAGGCAAGGAGTATCCGGTTCAACGGCCGGTTTACTACATCAGCGAGGTGCTCATTGAGTCTAAACAAAGGTATCCACATTGGCAGAAGCTTGTTTATGGTGTGTTCATGGCAAATCGGAAACTGAAGCAGTACTTCCAAGGTCACCCTATAACGGTGGTGAGGTCAGCTCCTTTGGGAGATATCATTCAGAATAGAGAAGCTACAGGGCAAATCGCCAAGTGGGCCATTGAGCTTGGGCCTTATGGTTTAAAGTATATGCCCCGTACTGCCATCAAATCTCAGGCGTTGGTGGATTTTATCAATGATTGGACAGAGTTGCAGGCGCCTGAGGAGAAGCCGGACAATACGTATTGGACTATTCATTTTGATGGGTCCAGGCAGTTAGAAGGATCAGGGGCTGGGGTTGTTTTAACTTCCCCTCGAGGTGACAAATTTCGTTATGTGCTCCGGCTCATGTTTCCTTGTACTAACAATGCAGCTGAATACGAGGCCTTGCTCCATGGTCTCCGGATGGCTAAGGAGATGAATTTAAGCCGGGTAAGGTGCTTGGGCGACTCAGATCTTGTGGCTCAGCAGGTCTCAGGCACATGGGATTCTAAGGACCCCCTTATGGCGGCTTATCGTCGTGAAGTTGATGTTCTAGCTGGGCACTTCAAAGGGTATCAGGTGGAGCACATTGACAGAAGGAAGAATGAGGCGGCGGATGCTTTAAGCCGGTTGGGCTCTCAGCGTAAGCCGGTGCCGCCTAACACCTTTCTGGACGTTTTACATAATCCTTCTGTCAAGGTACCTACAGAGGAAGAGCTTGCAGTGCCAGACCCGGAGGCACAGTTGGTGGCTGCACTTCACATCATTCCGGATTGGACATTGCCATATCTGGCTTATATGACCCGGGGAGAACTGCCTGAGGATGAGACCTTGGCGAGACAAATTGTCAGACGATCCAAATCCATGACAATTGTTAATGGCGAGTTACATCATCTCAGTGTCACAGGTGCGTTCCAGCGTTGTGTGTCGCCTGCAGAGGGTCAAGAGATACTTCGAGAGATCCATGAAGGAGATTGTGGTCATCATGCCGGCTCAAAATCTCTGGTGGCTAAGGCTTTCCGTCATGGTTTTTATTGGCTGACGGCTCATGCTGATGCAGATGATCTTGTTAGCAAATGTGACGGGTGTCAAAAGTTCTCAAGACGAGCTCATGTGCCGGCTCAGGAGTTGAGGATGATTCCAATTACTTGGCTGTTCACAGTCTGGGGGCTTGACATGGTGGGACCTTTCAAAAGGTCTAAGGATAAAAAAACGCACCTCCTCGTGGCAGTGGATAAGTTTACAAAGTGGATTGAGGCAGAGCCGGTCAGTCAGTGTGATGCGGCCATAACGGTGTAGTTCATCAAAAAGGTGATCTTTCGTTTTGGTTTTCCACATAGCATCATAACTGATAATGGCACTAATCTCTCCAAGGGTGCCATGGAAGAATTCTGTCAACGAGAACATATCCGGCTTGACGTTTCGGCTGTTGCTCATCCTCAGTCCAATGGTCAAGCATAGTGAGCTAATCAGGAGATTTTAAGGGGTATCAAACCACGACTCTTGGTCCCATTACAGCGGACTCTGGGTTGCTGGGTGGAAGAGTTGCCCTCTGTGCTGTGGAGCATCAACACTACGCCTAACAGATCAACGGGTTACACGCCTTTCTTCATGGTTTATGGAGCAGAGGCAGTTTTGCCAAGTGATATCCGGCACGATTCACCCCGTGTGGTGGCTTACGTTGAGGATGATAATGAGAAGGCTCGATAGGAGGCTCTTGACTTGTTGGATGAGGAGCGAGACTTGGCACTAGCCCGCTCGGCGATTTACCAGCAAGACCTTCGTCGCTATCACAGTCGCCGGGTCAAAAGCAGAACATTTCAGGAAGGTGATTTAGTGCTCCGGCTCATCCAGGATCAGACCGATATGCACAAGCTATCCCTTCCTTGGGAAGGACCCTTTGTGGTCAGCAAGAATCTGCACAACGGGTCATATTACCTCATCGATATTCAAGAGCACAAGGACTCAGGTAAATCGGAGGAGGAGACCCGCCGGCCGTGGAATATAGCCCATCTTCGGCCTTATTATACTTAAGCCACCGACTCTTTAGATGTATATATTTTTGACACTGTACATATTATATAAAGTAATAAAGCAGGACCTCTGTCCTTTTTTCACCCTAAAAAAGTGTATATGTCCTTTTTGACAGGTGGTGGAAGCAACCAATAGGGACCGGATCAAATCTGAATCCGGTCTTACTGTTGGTCCGGCTTATGATCATATCTGAATCTAGCCATGGTCATTTGGGGGCTTCCTGTTCAAACATAGGTCGTATCCGAACCAAAGAGAACATAGCTGCCGATACCCATTTGATCGGCATATTTGCCAAGCCTACTTGGGGGCTTCCTGATCATATTTGAATCATAGCTTAACCCCTTTAGGTCTGACGTGGATCGTATACGAATTAGCGTCATTAAACAAATCATATGGTCACTTGGGGGCTTCCTGTTCAAACATAGGTCGTATTCGAACCAAAGAGAACATAGCTGTCAATACCCACTTGATTGGCATAGCCACGCCACTGGGGCTATATGATCGTATCCGAATCTTAGCTTAACCCCTTTGGAACGGTTTACTGATCATATTCGAATCAGAGGCCTATAAAAGTATTTTTGATCATTCTGATACCTTGTGGAAAGCATTTTAAGGTGTTTTTTGTCTTACCGGTTTAATATTCATCACCCCAGGTTATTCAAGACCGGGTGAACATTATATGAGCCGGGAAGATCATTCAAGGATTGCAGAATAAGGCAAGCAAACTTTAACACGCCAAGGAAGTAAAAGCCAGAAATATACAGCCATGGCGGCTTACGAAAAGCGTTAAGTGATAAAAGCATGCATGAGGGCATGATGAGCATTAAGAAGTTATTTCTACCCTATTACATGACTCCCCGAGTCTGAATAGGTGAAGCATTGTATTTTGGCCAAACACCAGGTGATTCACTCCTTCGGCGGGCTTGAAGGCTCCGGGTTACCCTTCTCCGCTTCTCCGTCGGCTGTTGTTTCCTGGAAAGTTGATGAAGCCCAATCAATGCCGCTCAAAGCTTCAAATTCAGCTTCATCATCTATTAAACCGGATGGATCCATGTCAGGGGCAAAAGTATGCTTACGAATTGGAGGGATCAGGCTGATTTGATCATATGGAGCATTTGGGGTTTTTCGGTTGTTGCTGTCATAAGCTGACGCATACTTGCTAAGGTCAGTATCGTTTCCAATAAGGGTGGCCACCGGACGTATGGCCTTAACACAGGCGTGGAAGTCATGATCATCAAAGGCATTGCCGTCTTCCTTTAGACTCAGATATCCAAGAGCAAGATCTGCCGGGTCTAGTTCTGGGAGCCATGCTTTTGCCCGGCTCAATGCAGCTACGGCCCCGGCTCTTGAAGATGAACGCCTTAAGTCTTGGATCCGCTGAGGAAGAAAGGCAAGGCTCTTCAAAACATCTTGCAAAAGGCGCGGGTGTGGAGTTGATAAAGCTACAACGGCCAGGGCATGTTGTGTCCCGGAGTATAGCTGTTCCACTAACGTGTAAGCTGATTTAAGCTTGATCAGTGTGTTCTGCTTCAGATTGACACTCCTGGAGCCTGTATGTGCACAAGCATAACGGTAAGCCGGAAGTACTTATTACAATAGTCATTGTATGGTTGCCATGTTAAAACTATGTCACAATAACTTACCAAAGATGGCTGAGACCATTTGGGATGTTTACTATTTTAAGTTTGACAGCTCAGTCGTTGCTTCTGCAAGAGATGCTTCGGCTGTTTCGGCCCGAGTCACCAGGGAAGCCTTTTCATCAGCCCAATTTTTCCTTTCCGACTCAAAATTCTTCTTTAGTTTCTCATTTTCAGAGACACTAAATTCAAATTTGGAGTTAGCTTTCTGCGTCTCAAGCTCTTGAGTTTCCAAACGACTCTTCAGGGCAGCGAGCTCTGATTCAAATTGACTTATGGCAGCCTGCATTAAGACCGGGTTATGGTAAGGATTATAATAAGGTAAACATTCAAGTCCCAAGCACTTTACAAGTAAAGATACTTGGCACTTGGGGGCTAATGTATGCTGAAAGAAATTTTAACTTTATCCTGCCGGGTAAAACATATTAAGTCTCAAGCACCTTTCAAGTAAGGATACTTGACACTTGGGGACTAATGTGTATTGCAAATTTAAAGACCTTATGTTATACCGGGTTAAATAAATTCTTTTTAAGCCGGATCAGTTAACAAGTAAAAGCAGATTTCTAAGTCTACATCGTATTTGTTCATAAGCAGTAGACTTGGGGGCTGGTACAATATATATAAGGCTCAGATAAAAGTATAAGTTTATACCTCAGATTTATGCTGTATTTGTTTCACCATGTCAATTTCCAGGTCACGGCTATTATCCACTTGATTCAGATAGCCTGAGACTATATCACCAATGCTTAGGTGAGTATAATTCGCAATGTCCTGCTTGTCTTTTCGGCATTGGGCAAACTCTTCCTTGGCAGTACATTTGGCAAGGACTGTAGGTCGCCCTGGTTCAACAAATTGGGACTTCACAATCTCAACTTCCGGGTCATTTCTCTTCACCGGGCTAGGAGTCTCCGGGTCACTTGTGTGGAGAATGTCTTCGGTAGGTGGATCAGAGGTTGGTACTGGAATATCAGAAGTCGGGTCAGGCGGCGGCTGATGGGTAGCATTGTCTGGAGCAGATGCATATATCACCGGTTCAGCCACGACCGGTTCTTCGGACGGCTTATTCTTCTTTGCCCGCTTGCTGGACTTCACTTGCATACTGTTACAAAAGCAGAAGGATGAATACGCAAGCATGGGTAAGGTAAAGTGCATAAGTTTACATTACCCGGGAGCAGTTTTGAAAGTCGGCATATTTGATTGCATGGATTCACCAGAAGAAGGAGAGGTATCATTGGAGTCAGATGAATTGAGAGGTTGACGAATTAAGCCTGCTAAAGGTAAGACAGAGCGTAAATCGGAGATAACCTCATTCCGACGTTTCCTGGTTACATCAGGTAAGCCGGAGGAGAGTTCTGCATCCTTGTTGTTCTAGGTCTGCCTCCAGTTCTCAAGCTGTTGTTGCTTCAAAATAAATTGAGGATCTTGATAAGCAAGTGCATGTGAAAATCTTACTTTCCGGGTCACCCTTCGGGTCTTTTGCTTTGGAAAGCCTCTGAGTCGGAGGAGATTATAGTTACCTCTTCATTAGCTGCTCGACTGTTCCCCGTATCCTCCTGAAAGGACAAAATGTTAGACAGGTGATAACAAGGGACTTAAGAAAATTTAAAGATTACCTCTTCATCATCCGAAGAGCTATCCTCCAATCTGAGTAAGTCGGAGGCGCTGGGTTTCTTTTTCTTCGAGGTTCCTACCTTGGCGGCTTTCCTTTCAGCTTTCTTGGTCATTCTGGCTTGTTTGGCAGCTTCATGGTCATATTTGGCTTTCCAAAAGTCATCACCAGCCTGTGGAAAAAGTTAAAGAATCATGAGTATCAAGAGAGGTATCATATATGTGTAAACATTCGTTATGATTGATAACTTACCGCACGGGCCGGGTTATTCTTGCAAAATGGAAGTAAACCGAAGGCGTTGCTCGTCACAGTGCCCTCCTTCAGCAGTGACTGGGTTGTAGCATCCACCACGTCATCTGGTAAGTCGTCAGGGCTATGGCGTTGCGGATCAGTCTTTTCTCTAGTATAAGTACACATTAAGCCGGGACGGCGGCTTAATGGAAGTATTCGCCAAGTAACCTAGACTCGGACCAGATCGATGCCGTTTAACCCATTTCCCAAGAGAGCTTTAATCTTCCTGATGGTAGGATCGAGAGGCACGCGTTCAAGTGTTGTCAGCTTGTCGGGTAACTGATGGTTAGATTCAAGGCGCAGGGCGCGAATGCCAGGCAGAGGCTTTTCGTCAGCCGGAGAAGTGTCCTGACAGTACAACCATGTCTGGTTCCAAGATTTGGGGTGACTCGGTAGCTCAGCATAAGGGAAAAGACAGTCTCTCCGTCGCTGGATTGAGATGCCGCCAAGCTCAAGACTGGGCCCGTTGGCACGTTCATTTTGCCGGTTCATATAAAAAAGTTCCCTGAACAAAAGCAGACTTGGCTCCTCTCCCAGGTACACCTCGCAGAAGACTTGAAAATTGCAGATATTTGACACGGAATTGGGTCCGATGTCTTGAGGTCTAAGGTCAAAGAAATTTAAAACCTCTCTGAAGAATTTTGAGCCGGGAGGAGCAAATCCGCGGCTCATATGATCCGTAAAAATTATTACTTCCCCTGCTTTGGGGTGAGGCTTTTCTTCAGACGGGTCAGGGGCACGGTACGACATGACGTCCTTTTTTGGTAGATGCCCAGACTTTACAAATTCAGCTAGTTTGCTATTGGTCACTGTGTATGGAACCCAATTGCAAGTTACATGGGCCTTGGTAGCCTTAGGAGCCATCACAACAATTAGCCTATGGAAAACAAGAAGATCCGGTTCAATTTTAACCCGAGAGGAAACTCTTGATTAAAAGTGGCGGCTTAATGAGGGGCCTAATGATATAAGGATGAATGTACAACAATATTTAAGCCGCTAATGTCAAGTGCAATTCAAGAAATTTCTGGGTCATGAAGAGCAGTCAAGGTTCTGTTTCATTTTTTTAAGCCGGATACCTCGACAGTTGTATTTCAGGACATTTACCAGAGGAGGTTTTCCGGGTGATGAAGACAAGTTTCACAGAGGACAGTTATTACTTTGGATCAAAATATTGCCCTGCAAAGAAATTTTCCTAGACCTAAAAACAAAGCAGAGAAGCTCGTATACTCGAAAAGGGGTTCTACGCAAGGGAAATGAGATATATTCCTGTGCGAGATCAATACAAATAAGCACCGCATTAGTTCTATGTAGTTTCTATGATCCAAGCAGGATGTTGGAGGAAAGAACTAGAGAAGGTTTGCGTCGGGCAGTGATGAACACCGACGAATTCAGCAAGAACCCAACGTAGATCTGAGAAAGGGAATGAGAAGAGCTCACAAATGCGGATGCGCCGCGGGAGTTCACCTTCGATTTCTGGTCGGAGTCAGGTCGATGCAGCGGCCTGAGTCGGTGAAGACGAGGGGTTCGGCGGTGGGAATGGCAGAGCACAGGAGGAGGTAAGAGGAAGAGGACGACTGGGGAAGACCTAGGTCGCTCTATTTATAAGGGAAGACTGACCGAGCAGGCGCAAAAAACGAGGAGATGACATTCATTATCCAGCGGCTCTGGCGCCTCGATTCTCGGGATGGTCAATAAAGACAAAGATCCGTTGAAGATGTGATGTTATAAAAAATGAAGCTTTAATGAAGATGACGTCACAGAGATTTAATTCGGAGTTAGATGATGACGTCACGGCGGGTTAAAATCCTTCACGCAAGATAAAGATGGCAGGGCGGTTCATAGAGCATTTTAAGATTGACATGAACCGGTTCAAATCAATCTGGGGCCTAATGTTGGGGATATAACTATTTGTGTAAGCCGCCCAGGAGGGGCCGGGTTACGCAAAGATGACTCACGAGAGAGAAGCCGGAGACAAAGTATGAAGATGGCGGTTCATAGAGAGCTTAAGGCCCGCAGGCGACTTAAGGCCCGTTGTAGTAACCCGCTCTAATAATATTACTTGTGTCATAAGGTAGACTTAACTAGTCACCGAGCCGGACATTGTTTATGAGCCGGCCGGGACTCTGTAAGCCGCAGGGCGTTGACCCGTGTATATAAGGGGACGACCCACTGGCGGCTTAGGGCAAGAAACAACTCATCGAGAGCCAGGCATAGCGTATCTTGCTCCCTAGTCATCGAAACATCAATACCAACCCAACTAGACGTAGGCCTTACCTTCATCGTAAGGGGCCGAACTAGTATAAACCCTCTCGTGTCCTTTGTCTCGTTTAACCCCTTCAAGCTTCCTAGTTGCGATGGCTCCACAACTAAGTCCTTTCAGGAGGACATCTGACGTGACAATTCCACGACAGTAACCATTCGACTGTTTCGTCTGCCTGGTAGACTTTCCACTGCCTTTCTTTCAGTCTCTTTGAACCGAGTGACTTCACATAAGTAGATGTGCGTAGTGAAAATCGCCAACTCCAGTCTCGTCTGAAGAGTGTTGTTTCTTTAGAGAGGATGAAGGAAGCTTTGGAGCAGAAGGATCTTGATCTGTCGGCTGCTCAGAAGGAGGCATGCGAGAAGATGAAGCTCGCGGACCAGAAGCTAGCTTCAGTCGGCAAGTTGGAGGATGAGAACGCGAAATTGAAGACGGCTGTCTCGGACGCCAATCGTGAAGTCGAACAACTGAGGAAGGACAAGGAGAATCTGACCGCTGAGGTTGATGGTCTCAAGACCAAGACGGGCAAGCTAGAGTCTCATTTGGAACAACTTGCGACAAAGCTCGTCTCGAAGCTTGAAGGTATGACTGTTCCGTTAGATAACTATTGTCGATTTGAAAATTATGATACTGTCGACTCATTGCTTGCTGTGATGGACCAGAACTCTGTCAGGACGTTGAAGCCGAGACTCGACGGGTCGAGACATGTCTCGACCCCATCAACTGTCCCATGAAAGACGAAGTCGCGATGAACTTGCTTCGATTGGAATCACGCTTGGATGGTGTTGTCGACTATCTGGCTCGGCTGAAGGCGGCAATGGCTCGAGTGGACACCAAACTCTGGCCTCAGGCAGAAATGTCTCAAGACCTCGAGTCTTTAATGACTCGGCTGAATCAGATCCCAAGTCGAGTGCAAGAGTGGAAGAAGTCTGCTGCCCGCTGTGGAGCTGACGTCGCCTTGTCTTTGGTCCGAGTGCACTGTAAGGAAGCTAAGGATGACAAGCTGGCAGCTCTCAAAGTGGCAAACACTAAGAAGCATTCCTTCCAGGACTACATGGACACTTTCCTCGAGGCAGCCACTCGCATCGCCGACAGCATCGATCTGGACAGCTTCTGCGACCCGGCCAGTCCTTCTCCTGCCGAGTGATTAAAAACACTATGCCACCGCTTTTATTTGCCTTAGAATGCCGAGTGGATTTGTAATCGTTAAAACTCCTTCGGGCGTGATGCCTGAGCACTTTATTCTACGGTTAAGAACCTTCGAATTTATCATCTCATATATTGCGTCTACCTTCGACCGAAACCCGCTTTTCTCTCGAACTGGTGTTTGTTTGCCTAATGCAGCTTATGGAAGAGGAGGGTCAGTCGACCGGATGGGTGATCCTTGAGTAGCATTGAACAGCTTATCCGTAAGGCACTCAACAATGATCTTGACGTTCTAGTTAACCGATTGGGTGATCTTTGAGTAGCATTGATCAGCTCATCAACAATGCACTCAACAATGGTCTTGACGTTCCAGTCGACCGATCGGGTGATCCTTGAGTAGCATTGATCAGCTCATCAGCAAGGCACTCAGCAATGGTCTTGACGTTCTAGTCGACCGATCGGGTGATCTTTGAGTAGCATTGATCAGCTCATCAGCAAGGCACTCAGCAATGGTCTTGACGTTCTAGTCGACCGAT
>NC_041383.1:541041607-541042222 GCF_002162155.2 Triticum dicoccoides
CATCAGCAAGGCACTCAGCAATGGTCTTGACGTTCCAGTCGACCGATCGGGTGATCCTTGAGTAGCATTGATCAGCTCATCAGCAAGGCACTCTGCAATAGTCTTGACGTTCCCGCCAATCAATTGGGTGATCCTTGAGTAGCATTGATCAGCTCATCAGCAAGTCACTCCGCAATGACCTTGACGTTCCTGTCGACTATCTGGTAAGGTTTTTCAAACATAGGCGAGCGCTGGGCTGCCGCTAAGCCCCGAGTGAGAGGATTTCTCTCCACTCGGCAGGATTTTTTCGAACTTAGGCGAGTATGGGACTGCAGCTAAGCCCCCCGAGTGGGAGGTTTGCTCACCACTCGGTAGGATTTTTATAAAGTTAGGCGAGTGCGAGACTGCAGCTAAGCCTCTGAGTGGGAGGTTTACTCACCACTCGGTAGGATTTTTTTTCAAACTTAGGCGAGCGCTGGGCTGCAGCTAAGCCCCCGAGTGGGAGGTTTGCTCACCACTCGGTAGGATTTTTACAAACTTAGGCGAGTATGGGACTGCAGCTAAGCCCCCGAGTGAGAGGTTTTCTCACCACTCGGTAGGATTTTTATAAACTTAGGTGAGTGCGAGACTGCAGCT
>NC_041383.1:541042607-541049204 GCF_002162155.2 Triticum dicoccoides
ATTTTTATAAACTTAGGCGAGTGCGAGACTGCGGCTAGGCCTCCAAGTGGGAGGTTTGCTGACCACTCGGTAGGAAATTTTTTTCAAACTTAGGCGAGCGCTGGGCTGCAACTAAGCCCCCGAGTGGGAGGTTTGCTCACCACTCGGTAGCATTTTTACAAACTTAGGCGAGTACGGGACTGCAGCTAAGCTCCTGAGTGAGAGGTTTGCTCACCACTCAGTAGGATTTTTATAAACTTAGGCGAGTGCGAGACTGCAGCTAAGCCTCCGAGTGGGAGGTTTGCTCACCACTCGGTAGGATTTTTTCAAACTTAGGCAAGCACTAGGCTACAACTAAGCCTCCGAGTGGGAGGCGGACTCACCACCCGGTAGGATTTTATAAACTTAGGCGAGCACTGGGCTGCAGCTAAGCCCCCGAGTGGGAGGCGGACTCACCATTCGGTAGGATTTTACAAACTTAGGCGAGCACTGGGCTGCAGCTAAGCCCCCGAGTGGGAGGCAGACTCACCACTCGGTAGGATTTTATAACTTTATCTTAGGCGAAACAGGTTCACTGCTAAGGCAATGCATATGAAAGAAATAAACAACAATCATTTGGAAGACTGTAAAATGATGTCTTTTGATAAACAAACTAAGAGGTACTTCTTATTACATCTCATTAGTCGAAATACTTAAGAGTAAAAAGGACGGAGTAGTTCCGCATTCCAGGCGCGTGGTTCATCTTTGTTGTGCTCGACGTTGAAGAGACGATATGCTCCGTTGTGGAGCACCTTGGTGATGATGAAAGGGCCTTCCCAAGCGGGGGCGAGCTTGTGTGGCTTCTACCGATCCACTCGAAGGACCAACTCCCCTTCCTGGAATGACCGACCCCTTACGTTCCTGGCATGGAATCGACGCAGGTCTTGCTGATAAATGGTCGACCAGATCAAGGCCATCTCTCTTTCTTCCTCCAGGAGGTCGACTGCATCTTGTCGAGCTTGCTCTGCTTCCTCTTCTGAGAAAAGTTCGACTCGGGGGCGTTGTGGAGTAAATCGCTCGGCAAAACGTCTTCGGCTCCATAGACTAAGAAGAATGGAGTCCGTCCAGTCGACCGATTGGGAGTTGTCCTCAGCCCCCACAGCACTGACGGGAGCTCATCGACCCAAGCTCCAGCCGTGTGCTTGAGGTGCCGCATTAACCAAGGCTTCAATCCTTTGAGAATCAATCCATTCGCCCGCTCCGCCTGTCCATTCGACTGAGGGTGGGCAACCGAAGCGTAATCAACCCTCGTGCCTTGGGAAGCGCAAAAGGTTCTGAACTCGTCGGAGTCGAAGTTCGACCCGTTATCCGTGATGATGCTGTGTGGTACACCATATCTGAATATCAACTCTCTAATGAAACTCACAGTAGTGCTTGCTTCAAGGTTTTTGATGGGCTTGGCTTCGATCCACTTAGTAAACTTGTCGACTGCTACCAGCACATGGGTAAATCCGCTCCTGCCGGTCCTCAGAGGTCCAACCATGTCCAATCCCCAAATGGCAAAAGGCCAGACGGGTGGAATAGTCTTTAGCGCTGATGCGGGTTTGTGTGACATATTGGAGTAAAACTGACACCCTTCACACTTATCCACTATCTCCTTTGCCATCTCGTTGGCGTACGGCCAATAAAATCCGGCTCGGTATGCTTTGGCCACGATGGTCCGAGAGGACGTATGGTGACCACAGGTCCCCGAGTGAATATCAATAAGGATCATTCGGCCTTCTTCTGGCGTGATGCATTTTTGGCAAACCCCAGTCGCACTTTCTCTGAACAATTGTCCTTTTATCACAGTAAAGGCTTTGGACCATCGGACGATCTGTCGAGCCTCTTCCTCATCCTATGGGAGTTCCTTCCTAAGAATCTAAGCAATGTATGGCACTGTCCAGTCGGGAGTAATGACCAAAACCTCCATTACTAAGTTGACCACGGCTGGGATTTCAACTTCAGTCGGATCTGTGGCGCTCTTGGGCTGCGGTGACTCCTCGATGAAAGGACATTCCTGAACTGAAGGTGAATGAATATGTTCCAGAAACATGTTTCGGGGAATGGCCTCTCTCTTTGAACCTATCTTGGCTAACTCATCTGCAGCTTGATTTTTCAGTCGGGGAATATGGTGGAACTCCAACCCTTCAAACCTCTTCTCCAGCTTTCTCACCGCGTTGTAGTAACCAGTCATGGCTGGGCTCCTGACATCCCATTCCTTCATCACTTGGTTGACAACCAAATCTGAGTCGCCGTAGACCATAAGGCGATGGACGCCGAGTGATATGGCCATACGCAACCCGTATAGGAGTGCTTCGTATTCGGCTTCATTATTGGAGGAATCAAAATGAATCTGGAGAACATAACTGAGCCTGTCTCCGTGAGGGGATATCAAAACTACTCCAGCGCCTGAACCATTCAACATCTTGGAGCCATCAAAGAACATAGTCCAATGCTCCGAGTGAACTTGAGTCGGCAATTGCTGCTCAATCCACTCGACAAGGAAATCTGCAATTGCTTGGGACTTGATGGCCTTCTTTGCCTCGAACTTGATATCTAATGGAAGGAGTTCAATCGCCCATTTTGCTACTCGACCAGTGGCGTCTCTGTTATTCAGAATTTCAGATAGTGGCACGTTGCTGACGACTGTAATGGAGTGGTCAGAGAAATAGTGGGCGACTTTCTTCATGGTCATGTATATTCCATAGACAAGCTGCTGATAATGTGGGTATCATTGCTTGGATGGAGTCAAAACTTCAGAGAGATAATAGACCGGGCGTTGAACCTTGTAAGCTTTTCCTTCTTCTTCTCGCTCGACCGTGAGGACTGTGCTGACAACTTATCCACTGGCTGCAATATAAAGCAGTAAAGGTTCTTTGCTGATTGGTGCAGCTGGCACCGGCTGGGTGGAAAGCAGGGTTTTGAGCTCTGCAAATGCTGCGTCAGCTTCGTCAGTCCACTCGAACTTATCAGACTTCTTCATCAGTCGGTAAAGAGGCAAGGCCTTTTCACCGAGACGAGAAATGAATCGACTCAGGGCGGCCAGACAACCAGTCAGCTTCTGAACGTCATGCACTCGCACGGGGCGTTTCATTCGGAGGATGGTATCAACTTTTTCAGGATTGGCATCGATCCCTCATTCGGAAACAAGAAAACCGAGTAACTTTCCTCCTGGAACTTCGAACATGCATTTTGACGGATTAAGCTTGATATCGTACCTCCTCAGGTTGGCAAAGGTTTCTGCAAGGTCAGTCAATAGGTCGGAACCTTTGCGCGACTTGACCACAATGTCATCCATGTACGCTTCCACATTCCGACTGATTTGAGTGAGCAGACACTTCTGAATCATTCTCATGAATGTGGCTTCTGCATTTTTCAAACCGAAAGGCATGGTAACATAGCAAAATCACACGAATGGGGTGATGAATGCTGTTTTTATTTCATCGGGACCATACAGTCGGATCTGATGGTATCCGGAATACACATCTAGGAAAGACAAGCGCTCGCACCCTGCAGTTGAGTCGACAATCTGATCGATGCGAGGGAGAGGGAAGTGATCTTTCGGGCAGGCCCGATTGATATACTTGAAATCGATGCACATACGAAGTGAATCATCCTTCTTAGGAACCATGACTACATTAGCTCACCACTCGGAGTGGTAGATTTCACAGATGAACTCTGCTGCCAATAGTCGATGCACTTCTTTGCCAATTGCTTTCCTCTTCTGCACGACGGACCGCCGAAGGTGCTCTTTGACGGGTTTTACTTTGGGGTCGACACGCAAACGGTGCTCAGCTAGTCCCCTGGGTACACCTGGCATGTCAGAGGGTTTCCATGCGAAGATGTCCCAGTTCTCACGGAGGAACTGGATGAGCGCTTCTTCCTATTTGTCGTCGAGCGTCATTGAAATATGAGTCGGCGCAGCGTTGGGATCGGTCGGGTGAATATGAATAGGATTCATTTCACCAGTCGACTGAAATGCAGAGTCTGTAGCGGGCTTCTTCGCTCGGAGCAAATCACTCAGATCTGCACTCTTCTGATACTCTTGCAATTCGACTGCTGCCATCTGAGCATCGGCGATTTTGGAACCTTTCTGAAAGCATTCCTCCGCCTTCTGCCGATTGCCAGTTAATGTGATCACATCTTTGGGGCCAGGCATCTTCAGCTTGAGGTACACATAACATGGTCGATCCATAAAACGTGCATAGGCGGGCCTACCCAAAATGGCATGATAGGCGCTCTGAAAATCCACGACTTCAAATGTCAACTTCTCCTTACGGTAATGCTTGGAATGACCGAAAACCACGTCGAGGGCAATCTGGCCGAGTGATTCGGCTTTCTTCCCAGGGATAACACCGTGGAAACTCATGTTGCTCTCACTAAGTTTGGACATCGGAATGCCCATCCCCTTCAAGGTTTCAGCGTAAAGGATGTTCAGGCCACTGCCACCATCCATTAGTACTTTGGTCAGTCGAGTGCCCCCGACCATAGGGTCGACCACTAGTGCTTGCCTCCCAGGGGTGGCCACACGAGCGGGATGGTCCATATGGTCGAATGTGATGGCCGTCTAAGACCATCTCAGATAGGTGGTCTTCTCCGCAGGGGCGACCATGTTCACTTCTTTGTTGATGACCTTCAATCGACTCTTGCTTTCAACATCAGCAAAAATCATCAGAGTGGAAGTGACTTTGGGATAACCATTGCCTTCCTCTTCATCTTCCTCCTTGTCCGACTTATTCTCCTTCTCATTGGGCGGTTTCTCTCAGAACTGCAGGATTAGGAGTCGACACTGCCGAGTGGTATGCTTCGGGTAAATCAGATTACCTTCCTCATCTTTCTTCGTGTGGATGTGGCATGGAAAATCCAGCACATCATTTCCTTCTTTATCCTTCACCTTCTTAGGGGGCCAGGGCCCCTTAGGTTTTCCCTTAAACTTTCCTTGATTCACTGCTGCGATCTCCCTGGGAGCTGCTGGCTCGGCTTTACGCTTCTGCTTCCGACTGGAGTTACCTCCACCGGCGTCTTGGCCGACCGGTTTGCTCTTCCCGCTACAGAGTCAATCCTCTTCTTCTCCGTTAGTGTATCGGGTGGCTATCCCCATCATCCGAGCCAGAGTCATATCTCCAGTCTAACCGAATTTCAAGACAAACTCCCTACACTTGACGCCTTTCTTGAAGGCGCATACAGCTTGATGCTCTGAAACATTCTCGACGGTTGGATGTAAAGTGGACCATCTCTGGATGAACTCCCTCAAAGTCTCATTCGGCTTCTGCACACAATGCTGCAGCTCGGGCAAACCCGCTAGCCGCTTGCATGTGCCCTCGAAAGTTCTCACGAACACTCGGGATAGCTCTTCCCAACTGTGAATACTGCCTGGAGTCAACTGAGTTAGCCACGCTCAGGCCGACCCTTCCAACATAAGAGGGAGATGCTTCATCACTATATCGTCATTGCCGCCCCCAATCTGCACAGCCACTCGGTAATCTTCAAGCCAAGTTCCCGACTTGGATTCACCGGTGAACTTATTGACCCCGGACGCCAACCTGAAATTGGGTGGAATCACTGCTGTTCTGATGGATCTACTAAGACACTCGGGACCAGAAACATGCACTCGACTACCACTTGGACGGTCTCTGCCTGGGTCTTCTTTGTGCGCCCTGTTCTGGTCGACCAGGCCTTGAACGAGGATAGATCTCACGTCAAAGCCTAGTTCCCTTGGGTCGACTGAAGCTCTGCGCTCACCACTATGACGGCGCCTGTCATCGTTCCGCCGAGGCACATACGACGCACTCCTCGGGGGAGGCGTGGGTCCTCGACAGCGATTGTCATGGTCGAGTGGATGATCATATTGCTTATGTGCTTCATGCCGCGGAGGTGATCTGGGGCTGTGAGCTGATTGAACCGTGTCGCTGGAACGGATCTGCTGTGAATCATGTTTCACGACTAAGATACTGCTGTATTCTGCTCTCCTGCCGCCCTGAGCAGGTCCCGAATTTGCATCAACCCTCTGCCAGCCTCTGACTGGGACGGTTGGATCGACTCTGCTATGCGGGCTGCGGCTGTGAGATTCTGAATCGGAGTGCAGTATACCTTAGGTGGATGCAGAAAGAGTTGTCGTCGACTGGACTCATGGATCTGCTCCTGAGCGCGCTCGTCGAGAGCCCACTAGAGGTTATCCAGTCGAGTGCGCTTAGCCAGATTAGCTAAGCACACCTCTTCCAAGGCCCGAGCCTTGGGGGTTTCTCCTACGATGGGCGTGTGGAGAGCATCCATGTTGCGGCAACGAAGTTCTTCCCTCTGCTGAGAAGAGAGGGGCTCGGGTCGGTATTCCTCATGGGCGTGCAACGGATTGCCGCCTCCATCGCCGCCGCCCTCGCGGTGGAAACTAGGTGGGCTGTGAGGCCCATTGACCATTAAGACTTCAACCGCAGGATCACTGCTATCACATTCGGATGCGGTCTCCGCGGAGCCAGTCGACAGATCGAACAGGCCGTGCAGAGTTTCGTCGGGCTCGACTACCGCGACTTGGTGGGTGGTCGATTGCTGAGCCACCGCATGTTTCACCCATCTCTGAAGCCGCGACCGACCGGATCGCTT
>NC_041383.1:541049529-541059054 GCF_002162155.2 Triticum dicoccoides
ACGCGGAAGTGCATCGCTCCTCGGACGGGGAGCGCCTCAGTGTCCAGGGGAGCTTCTTGGAGCCAGGCGGAGTCGTCGGTGATGAAAACGAGCGCGCCGAGACAGATCTCGCGGCCCTCAGCCAATCCACCGCCGGAAACCATGATGATGGTGATCGGAAAAACTTGCAACTTCACCAATAAGTCGCTAAGACACCTGCCCCAAGGTGGGCGCCAACTGTCGTGGTTCTAAACCTGACAGTAGAAAGGGGGTAGGTATGGAGAGGCAAGATCTTAGCTATGGCGAATATGTACACACAAGATTTACGAGTTCAGGCCCTTATGTGAGGAAGTAATAGCCCTATGTCTCGGTGCCCGGAGGCGGTCGATTGGATTATGTGTGTTGTATTACAAAGAGTGCAAACCCTTGTGCCAGAGGAGGGGGTGGCTTATATAGAGTGCGCCAGGACCACCACCTGCCTCCGTTACAAGGGAACTAATGTACATAAAGTAAGGGGCATTACTGGTAACGCCACCATTAAGTACTCTTAATGCCCATAAAGACTAAGGAGTGAATATCTGGCCGTTGTGCGTCCTGCCGACTCCTGATATTCGGCGTAGTCGAGTGGTTCCCATATGGTCGAGTGAAGGTAGAGAATTCTGGTTGAGTGATTGCATTGTCGAGTTGATTCTTGGTCTTCTCATCTTCTGGGGTAGTGACCTTGGGTAGGGTGTGTAGGTCAGACCTAGGACCCTACCCCAGGTCTGTATCCTCATCAGGGCGCGCCTCCCTGCCTCGTGGCCACTGACGAGGATACAGACCTGGGGAAGGGCCATAGGCCTGACCTATACGTCCTACCCAAGGTCACTACCCTGGAAGATAAAAAGACCAAGAGTCAACAGGAGGGCACCGATCGAGTGCGTTGATACGTCTTGTGCTAGCGTTGGTTTTCCGCGAAGAGGAGAGGGTGATGCAGCAAGTGTAGCGTAAGTATTTCCCTCAGTTTTGAGAACCAAGGTATCAATCCATTAGGAGGCTCCTTAAAAGTCCCACGCACCTACACAAACAAACGGAGAACTCGCAACCAACACAATAAAGGGGTTGTCAATCCCTGCACGGCCACTTGCGAGAGTGAGATCTGGTAGAGATAGTATGATAAGATAAATATATTTTTGGTATTTTATAATATAGATGCAAAAAGTAAAGATGCAAATAAAGTAGATTGAAAGCAAATATGATAAGAGATAGACCCGGGGGGCATAGGTTTCCCTAGAGGCTTCTCTCGAGATAGCATAAGTATTACGGCGGGTGAACAAATTACTGTCGAGCAATTGATAGAAAAGCGCATAGTTATGAGATTATCTAGGCATGATCATGTATATAGGCATCACGTCCATAATAAGTAGACCGACTCCTGCCTGCATCTACTACTATTACTCCACACATCGATCGACTCCTGCCTGCATCTAGAGTATTAAGTTCATAAGAACAGAGTAACGCATTAAGCAAGATGACATGATGTAGAGGGATAAACTCATGCAATATGATATAAACCCCATCTTGTTATCCTCGATGGCAACAATACAATACGTGTCTTGCAACCCTTTCTATCACTGGGTAAGAACACCGCAAGATTGAACCCAAAGCTAAGCACTTCTCCCATGGCAAGAAAGACCAATCTAGTAGGCCAAACCAAACTGATAATTCGAAGAGACTTGCAAAGATAACTCAATCATACATAAAAGAATTCAGAGAGGATTCAAATATTATTCATAGATAAACTTGATCATAAACCCACAATTCATCGGATCTCGACAAACACACCGCAAAAAGAGATTACATCGAATAGATCTCCACAAGAGAGGGGGAGAACATTGTATTGAGATCCAAAAAGAGAGAAGAAGCCATCTAGCTAATAACTATGGACCCGTAGGTCTGTGGTAAACTACTCACAACTCATCGGAGGGGCAAGGATGTTGATGTAGAGGCCCTCCATTGTCGATTCCCCCTCCGGCAGAGTGCCGGCGAAGGCTCCAAGATGGGATCTCGCGCATACAGAAGGTTACGGCGGTGGAAATTGTGTTTCGTGGTGCTCCTGGATGTTTTCAGGGTCCGTAGGTATATATAGGAGGAAGAAGTACGTCGGTGGATGCCCGAGGGGCCCACGAGATAGGGGGGCGCGCCCTACAGGGGGGGGCTATCTAGTGGGGTCCTCGGGAGCTTCTTGACTTGCACTCCAAGCTCTCCGGATCACGTTCATTCCAAAAATCACGCTCCCAAAGGTTTCATTCCGTTTGGACTCCGTTTGATATTCCTTTTCTTCAAAATACTAAAATAGGCAAAAAAAAATAGCAATACGGGCTGGGCCTCCGGTTAGTAGCTTAGTCCCAAAAATGATATAAATGTGTAGAATAAAGCCCATAAACATCCAAAAGGGGTAATATAATAGCATGGAACAATAAAAAATTATAGATACATTGGAGACGTATCATGCGTCGGGCGCAATCCACTCGACCGGTACATCACTCAGTGGTCCTCCTTCCTACCGTCACTCGACGATATGAAGAGGAACTAGACTTATCGAAGACCAGGAGTCAGAAGAGAACGCAACGGCCTGACATTCAACCCTTAGTCTTTATAAGCATTGAGAGTACTTAAGCCTGGCGTTACCAGTAACGCCCCTTACTTTATGTACATTAAGCCCCTTGTAATGGAGGCGGGCGGGGGTCCTGGCGTACTCTATATAAGCCACCCCCCTCCTCTGGCACAAGGGTTCGCACCCCCTGTAATATCACACACATAATCCAATCGACCGCCTACGGGCACCGAGACGTAGGGCTATTACTTCCTCCGTGAAGGGCCTGAACTCGTAAACCTCATGTGTACACCTTCACCATAGCTGAGATCTTGCAAGTTTTAGGACCACGACAGTTGGCGCCCACCATGGGGTAGGTATCTTAGCGACTTGCTGGTGAAGTTGCAAGTTTTATCGATCGTCATCGTCATGGTTTCCGGCGGTGGATTGGCTGAGGGCCGGGAGATCCGTCTCGGCGCGCTCGTTTTCGTCGCCGATGACTCCGCGTGGCTTCAAGAAGCTCCCCTGGACATTGAGGCACTCCCCATCCGAGGGGCAACGCACTTCCGAGTGTGCGTTTGCGGTGTTCTCCTTCGGCAACCGTCAACTCAGTATCAGTCGACCCCGACCGTGTTTTCACTCCCCGCCGTTCGTCACCGCAAGTGATCCGGTCGAAAGCGGCTTCAGCGGTGGGTGAAACACATGGTGGCTCGACGTTCGACCACCCATCAAGTCGCGGCGATCGAGCCCGACAAAACTCTCCATGGCCTATTTGACCTGTCGACTGGATCCGCGGAGACCGCATCCGAGTGTGATAGAAGCGACCCTCCGGCTGAAGTCTTGATGGTCGACGAACCTCACAGCCTGCCCGGTTTCCGCCGTGAAGGCGGCGGAGATGGGGCGGCGATCCATCGCACGTCCACGAGGAATACCGACCCGAGCCCCTCTCTTCGCAGCAGAGGGAAGAACTTCGTCGCCGCAACATGGATGCACTCCACACGCCCATCATTGGAGAAACCCCCGAGGCTCGGGCCTTGGAGGAGGTGCGCCTAGCTAATTTGGCTGAGCACACTCGACTGGATAACCTTCAGCGGGCTCTCGACGAGTGCGCTCAGGAGCAGATCCATGAGTCCAGTCGACGACAGCTTTTTCCGCCTCCACCTAAGGTATACCGCACTCCGATTCAGAATCTCACAGCTGCGGCCCGAATAGCAGAGTCGATCCAACCTTCCCAGTCAGAAGCTGGCAGAGGGTTGATGCAGATCCGGGCCTTGCTCCGGGCAGCCGGAGAGCAAAACATAGCAATATCTTAGTCACGGAATAGGATTCACATCAGATCCGTTGCAGCGGACACGGTTCAGTTGGTCACTGCTCAAGATCGCCTCTGCGGCGTGGAGGCCATGGGCAGTATGATCATCCACTCGACCGTGACAATCGTCATCGAGGACCGACGCCTCCCTCGCGGAGTGCGTCGTATGTGCCTCAGCGGAACGATGACAGGCATCATCACAGTGGCGAGCGCAGAGCCTCAATCGACCAAGGGAACTGGGCTTCGACGCGAGGTCTATCCTCGTTCAAGGCCTGGTCAACCGGAACAGAGCACACAGAGAAGACCCTGGCAGAGATCGTCTGAGTGTCATCAGAGTGCATGTTTCTAGTCCTGAGTGTTTTAGCAAGGCCATCAGGGCAGCAGTGATTCCTCCCAACCTCAGGTTGGCATCCGGAGTCAGTAAGTTCACCGGCGAATCTAAGCCTGAAACTTGGCTTGAAGATTACCGAGTGGATGTACAGATTGGCGGTGGAAACGATGAGGTTGCGATGAAACATCTCCCTTTGATGTTGGAAGGGTCGGCCCGAGCGTGGTTGACTCAGTTGGCTCCGAGTAGTATATACAGTTGGGAAGAACTGGCTCGAGTGTTTGTCAGAACTTTCAAAGGCACTTGCAAATGACCAGCGGGATTGACCGAGTTATAGCATTGTGTGCAGAAGCCGAGTGAAACCTTGAGAGATTCTATCCAGAGGTGGTCCACTTTGCATCACACTGTCGAAAATGTTTCAGAGCATCAGGCAGTGTGCGCTTTCAAGGAAGGCGTCAAATACAGAGAGTTGGTCTTGAAATTCGGTCGGACTGGAGATATGATTCTGACTCGGATGATGGAGATAGCAACCCGGTAGACTAACAGAGAAGAAGAGGATCAAATCCGTAGAGGGAAGAGCAAACCAATCGGCCAAGAGGCCGGTGGGGGCAACTCCAGTCGGAAATAGAAGCGTAAGGCTGAACCAGCGAGACCTGGAGAGATTGCAGCAGTAACTCAAGGAAAGTTTAAAGGAAAACCTAAGGGGTCGTGCCCCCCTAAGAATGATGTGCTGGATTTGCCATGTCACATCCACACGAAGAAAGATGAAGAGGGTAATCTGATTTACCCGAACATACCACTCGACAATGTTGACTCCTGATCCAGCAGTTCCGGGAGAAACAACCCAATGACAAGGAGAAAGAGTCGGACAAAGACGAGGATGAAGAGGAAGATGATGGTTATCCCAAAGTCAATTCCACTCTGATGATTATTGCTGACGTTGAGAGCAAGAGTCGATTGAAGGTCATCAATAGGGAAGTAAATATGGTCGCTCCGGCGGCGACGACCACATACCTGAGATGGTCTCAGACAGCCATCACGTTCGACCAGTCTGACCATCCTGCTCGTGTAGCCACCCCTGGGAGGCAAGCACTGGTTGTCGACCCCGTGGTTGGAGGCACTCAACTGACCAAAGTGCTTATGGATGGTGGCAGTGGTTTGAACATCCTTTTACGCTGAAACCTTGAAGGGGATGGGCATTCCGATGTCCAAACTTAGAGAGAGCAACATGAGTTTTCATGGTGTTATCCCTGGAAAGAAACCCGAATCACTCGGCCATATTGCCCTCGACGTGGTTTTCGGTGATACCAAGCATTACCGTAAGGAGAAGTTGACATTTGAAGTTGTGGATTTCCAGAGTACCTATCATGCCATTCTGGGTAGGACAGCCTATGCACGTTTTATGGCTCGACCATGTTATATGTATCTCAAGTTGAAGATGCCTGGCCCAAAGGTGTGATCACAATTACTGGCAATCGGCAGAAGGCAGAGGAATGTTTCCAGAAAGGTTCCAGAATCGCCGATGCACAGATCGCAGCAGTTGAACTCCAAGAGTATCAGAAGAGTGCAGATCCGAGCGATTTGTCCAAACCAAGAAGCCTGCTATAGATTCTACATTTCAGTCAACTGGTGAAACGAAGCCGATTCATATTCACTCGACTGATCCCAATGCTGCACTGACTCATATATCAACAACACTCGAGAGCAAATAGGAAGAAGCTCTCATCCAGTTTCTCCATGAGAACTGGGACATCTTTGCATGGAAACCCTCTGACATGCCAGGTGTACCCAGGGAACTGGCTGAGCACCATTTGCGTGTCGACCCCAAGGTAAAACATGTCAAAGAGCAACTTCGGCGGTCCGCCGCGCAGAAGAGAAAAGCAATTGGCAAAGAAGTGGCTCGGCTGTTGGCAGCAGAGTTCATCCGTGAAATCTACCACTCCGAGTGGTTAGCCAATGTAGTCATGGTCCCCTAGAAGGATGATTCACTTCATATGTGCATTGATTTCAAGCATATTAATCGGGCCTTCCCAAAAGATCACTTCCCTCTCCCTCACATCGATCAGATTGTTGACTCGACTGCAGGGTGTGAGCGCTTGTCTTTCTTAGATGCATATTCCGGGTATCATTAGATCCGACTCTATGGTCCCGATGAAATAAAAACAGCCTTCATCACCCTGTTCGGGTGCTTTTGTTACGTCACCATGCCATTTGGTCTTAAAAATACTGGAGCCACATTCATGAGAATGATTCAGAAGTGCCTGCTCACTCAAATCAGTCGGAATGTGGAAGCATACATGGATGACATTGTGGTCAAGTCTCGCAAAGGTTCCGACTTATTGACTGACCTCGCAGAAACCTTTGCCAACCTAAGAAGGTACGATATCAAGCTTAATCCGTCAAAGCGTATATTCGGAGTTCCACGAGGAAAGTTACTCAATTTTCTCGTTTCCGAACGAGGGATCGACACCAATCCAGAAAAAGTTGATACCATCCTCCGAATGAAACGCCCCGTGCGAGTGCATGATGTTCAGAAGCTGACTGGTTGTTTGGCCGCCTTGAGTCGGTTCATTTCTCGTCTTGGTGAAAAGGCCTCGCCTCTTTATCGACTGATGAAGAAATCTGATAAGTTCGAGTGGACTGAAGAAGCTGATGCAGCGTTTGCAGAGCTCAAAGCCCTACTTTCCACCCAGCCGGTGCTCGCTGCGCCAATCAGCAAAGAGCCTTTACTGCTTTACATTGCAGCCACTGGACAAGTTGTCAGTACGGTACTCACGGTCGAGCGAGAAGAGGAAGGAAAATCTTACAAGGTTCAACGCCTAGTTTATTACCTCTCTGAAGTTTTTACTCCATCCAAGCAACGATATCCACATTATCAGAAGCTTGTCTATGGAATATACATGACCATGAAGAAGGTTGCACATTATTTCTCTGACCACTCCATTACAGTCATCAGCGACGCGCCTCTATCTGAAATTCTGAATAATAGAGATGCAATTGGTCGAGTGGCAAAATGAGCGATTGAACTCCTTCCATTGGATATCAAGTTTGAGGCAAAGAAGGCTATCAAGTCCCAAGCAATCGCAGATTTCCTTGCCAAGTGGATTGAGCAGCAGTTGCCGACTCAATTTCACTCGGAGCATTGGACTATGTTCTTTGATGGCACCAAGATGTTGAATGGTTCAGGTGCTGGGGTAGTATTGGTATCCCCCCGTGGAGACAAGCTTAGTTATGTTCTCCAGATTCATTTTGATTCCTACAATAATGAAGCCAAATATGAAGCACTTTTATATGGGTTGCGTATGGCCATTTCACTCGGCGTCCATCGCCTTATGGTTTATGGCGACTCAGATTTGGTGGTTAATCAAGTGATGAAGGAATGGGATGTCAGGAGCCCAACTATTTACTGGTTATTGCAATGCAGTAAGAAAGCTGGAAAAGAAGATTGAAGGTTTGGAGCTTCACCATATACCCCGACTGAACAATCAAGTTGCAGATGAGTTAGCAAAGATAGGCTCAAAGAGAGAGGCCATTCCCCAAAATGTGTTTTTGGAACATATTCATTCACCTTCAGTTCAGGAAGATCCTTTCACTAAAGAGTCACCACAGCCCAAGAGTGCCATAGATCCGACTGAAGTCGAAATCCCAGCCGTGGTCGACTTAGTCATGGAGGTGTTGGTCATCACTCCTGACTGGACGGTGCCGTACATTGCATACATTCTTAGGAAAGAACTTCCAGAAGATGAAGAAGAGGCTCGGCAGATCGTCCGACGGTCTAAAGCCTTTACTGTAATAAAAGGTCAGTTGTTCAGAGGAAGTGTAACTGGGGTCTGCCAGAAGTGCATCATGCCAGAAGAAGGCCGAATGATCCTCAATGATATTCACTCGGGGACCTATGGTCACCACGCGTCCTCTCGTACCATCGTGGCCAAAGCATACCGAGCCGGGTTTTACTGGCCACGTGCCAACGAGATGGCAAAGGAGATAGTGGACAAGTGTGAAGGTTGTCAGTTTTACTCCAACATGTCCCACAAACCTGCATCAGCTCTGAAGACTATTCCACTCATCTGGCCTTTTGCGGTTTGGGGATTGGACATGGTTGGAAATCTGAGGACTTGCAGGAGCGGATTTACCCATGTGCTAGTAGCAGTTGATAAGTTTACCAAGTGGATCGAAGCCAAGCCCATTAAAAACCTTGAAGCAAGTACTGCTGTGAGTTTCATCAGAGAATTGATATTCAGATATGGAGTACCACACATCATCATCACTGACAACGGATCGAAATTCAACTCTGATGAATTCAGAGCCTTTTGCGCTTCCCAAGGCATGAGGGTCGATTACGCTTCGGTCGCCCATCCTCAGTCGAATGGGCAAGCTGAGCGAGCGAATGGATTGATCCTCAAAGGACTGAAGTCCCGATTGATGCGTGACCTCAAGCATGCAGCAGGAGCTTGGGTCGATGAACTCCCATCAGTGCTTTGGGGACTGAGGACAACTCCCAATCGGTCGATTGGACGGACTCCATTCTTCCTAGTCTACGGGGCCGAAGCCGTATTGCCGAGTGATTTGCTCCACAATGCTCCCCGAGTCAAGCTCTTCTCAGAGGAGGAAGCAGAGCAAGCTTGACAAGATGCAGTTGATCTCTTGGAGGAGGAAAGAGAGATGGCCCTGATCCGGTCGACCATTTACCAACAAGACTTGCGTCAATTCCATGCCAGGAACATAAGGGGTCGAGCGTTCCAAGAAGGGGACTTGGTTCTCCGAGTGGACCAGTAGAAGCCACACAAGCTCGCCCCTGCCTGGGAAGGCCCTTTCGTCATCACCAAGGTGCTCCACAATGGAGCATATTGTCTCTTCAACGTCGAGCACAACAAAGATGAACTGCGCGCCTGGAACGCGGAACTGCTCCGCCCTTTTTACTCTTAAGTATTCCAGCTGATGAGATGTAATAAGAAGTACCTCTTAGTTTGATTATCAAAAGACATAATTTTACAGTCTTCCGAATGATTGTTGTTTATTTCTTTCGTATGTGTCACCTTAGCTGCGAATCTGTTTCTCCCAAGATGAAGTGATAAAAATCCTACCAAGTGGCGAGTCTGCCTCTCACTCGGGGGCTTAGCTGCAGTCCAGTACTCGCCTAAGTGATAAAAATCCTACCAAGTGGTGAGTCTGCCTCTCACTTGGAGGCTTAGCTGCAGTCCAGTACTCGCCTAAGTGATAAAAATCCTACCGAGTGGCGAGTCTGCCTCTCACTCGGAGGCTTAGCTGCAGTCCAGTACTCGCCTAAGTGATAAAAATCCTACCGAGTGGTGAGTCTGCCTCTCACTCGGAGGC
>NC_041383.1:541059241-541059617 GCF_002162155.2 Triticum dicoccoides
TTGATTATCAAAAGACATAATTTTACAGTCTTCCGAATGATTGTTGTTTATTTCTTTCGTATGTGTCACCTTAGCTGCGAATCTGTTTCTCCCAAGATGAAGTGATAAAAATCCTACCAAGTGGCGAGTCTGCCTCTCACTCGGGGGCTTAGCTGCAGTCCAGTACTCGCCTAAGTGATAAAAATCCTACCGAGTGGTGAGTCTGCCTCTCACTCGGAGGCTTAGCTGCAGTCCAGTACTCGCCTAAGTGATAAAAATCCTACCGAGTGGTGAGTCTGCCTCTCACTCGGAGGCTTAGCTGCAGTCTAGTACTCGCCTAAGTGATAAAAATCCTACCGAGTGGTGAGTCTGCCTCTCACTCGGAGGCTTAGCTGCA
>NC_041383.1:541060032-541084280 GCF_002162155.2 Triticum dicoccoides
GAGCAGTCCTCCCACTCGGGGGCTTAGCTGCAGTCCAGTACTCGCCTAAGTTTGAGAAATCCTACCGAGTGGTGAGCAGCCCTCCCACTCGGGAGCTTAACTGCAGTCCAGTACTCACCTAAGTTTGAGAAATCCTACCGAGTGGTGAGCAGCCCTCCCACTCGGGGGCTTAGCTGCACTCCAGTACTCGCCTAAGTTTGAGAAATCCTACCGAGTGGTGAGCAGCCCTCCCACTCGGGGGCTTAGTTGCATTCCAGTACTCGCCTAAGTCCGAGAAACCCTACCGAGTGGTGAGCGAGGCTGCAGGTCAACCACGACACCACCACCCCCCGGAGGTTGCACCGTCAAGAAGAAGGACGAGATTGTGGTGGGCAGCACTCGCCTAAGTCCGAAAAAGCCTACCGAGTGTTGAGCGAGGCTGCAGGTCGACCACGACACCACCACCACCACCCCCCAGAGGCTGCATCGTCAAGAAGAAGGACGAGATTGTGTGCACCCGTCCAACGGTCGGCCCCTCGCCGATGACAGGAACGTCAAGACCATTGTTGAGTACCTTGCTGATGAGCTGATCAAAGCTGCCCAAGGCTCGTCCAACTGTTCGACTGCTGATCCTTCTTCAACACCTGCATCAAACAAAGAGAGACCGATCCAAGAAAAGAGCAGATTTCACTCGAAGATAAACCAACATATTAAAAGATAAATCCTGAGGTTCCCAACCGCAGATTAAAAGTGCTCGGGCGTCAGGACCGAAGGAGTTTTAGCGATTACAAAACCACTCAGCATTCCGAGGCAAATAAAAGTGAGGCATAATGGTTGAGTCGAGTCATTAGCGACTCGAGACTTTGAGAGAGTTCTACCTGAGGCCAGAGTTCGGCGTCCACTCGGGTCATCACAGCTTTCAGCCGAGCCAGATAGTCGACAGCGCCGTCCAAGCATGATTCCAATCGAAGCAAGTTCATCGCAACTTCATCTTTCACGGGACAGTTGATGGGGTCGAGACCTTTCTCGACCCGTCCAGTTTCAGCTTCAAAGTCCTGGCAAAGTTCTGTTCCATCACAAAAAACAATGAGTCGACAGTATTACAAATGTCAGTCGACGACAGTTATCTAACTGAGCAGCCATACCTTCAAGCTTCAAGACAAGCTTCGCCGCAAGTTGTTCCAAATAGGACTCTAGCTTGCCCGTCTTGGCTCTGAGGCCGTCGAATTCAGTGGTCAGGTTCTCCTTGTCCTTCCTTAGTTGCTCGACTTCCCGATTGGCGTCCGATACAGCCGTCTTCAACTTCGCGTTCTCATCCTCCAACTTGCCGACTGAAGCCAACTTCTAGTTCGCAAGCGTCGTCTTCTCACGAGCTTCTTTTTGAGCAGCAGCAAGGCCCAGGTCCTTCTCCAACGCCTCATTCATTTTCTCTAAAGAAACAACACTCTTCAGACGAGCCTGAAGTTGGCGGTTTTCACTATGCACATCTGCTTATGTGAAGTCACTCGTTTCAAAGAGACTGAATGAAAAGCAGTGGAAAGTGCGAACTATTAAGCAGACAGAATGGCCGAATGGTTACCTTCCATGATGGTCATCTCTTGTTGAGCAGTCTTGAGATTCTTCTTGGCGAGTTCAAGGTCAAGTTCAACGCTGATATGTTTCTTCTTTAACTCGGAAAGATGAGCTCCAAGATCACAAGACCTCTACAGTCGGCAAGAGTGATATGTCAGTCGACAGAAATAAACGACATCGACAGAGAAAAGTTACTCTAAGACTATTGTCGAATCAAATATTCAACAAGTAGTCTCGGGGACTACACCTAGTGGGTGCACTTAGCGTGCCCCCACTGGTTAAGATCAATACTCAGCAGGGTCTGCCCAGCATGAGTTCAAAAAAAAGAGGAGATAGAGACTCATTCTAAGACCTCAGTCGACTGCCAGCAGTCGACCGTGGTCTCGGGGACTACACCCAGTGGGTGCACTCGGCATGCCCCCACTAGTTCAGAAAGTCTACTAAGATTTAACTCTAGTCGAGTGGCATGGAAAACTTTCCAGGCTCTAAGCAAAAAACACCCCAGTGGGTGATCAGAGATAAGTCAACATTCAAAAATCAGTCAGAATCTTGCTGACCTGAACATTGGCCTGAAGGGCAGTACTGGCATTGTAAGCCACCTGGCTAGCCTCGTGCACCACCTTCACCTGCTCCATGACAAGGTTCACCTGGCGAAGTGCTTCCCTAGCTGCACTCGGCGAGTCATGCGGAGTCTGGTACACAGCAAAAAGTGATGGTTGTAGAGCAGCCAGAGCAGTCGCCGAGTTAGAGGCGTGAAGTTGCACTGGAGCAGCAGAAGTCGGAGCAGTCGAGCCCGCCGGACGATCAGTCGTCAGCGGGCTGGGGAATGTGACGCTGGTTCGAACAGGCTCTATGGAACGTTCAACCACCGCCTCGAGCGCCAGCGTCGACTGAGGGACCTGAACTTCAAGCCTCCTCCTGCCGGAGCTCCCACTCCTCTTCCTCCTCTCCTGTAGAGGTGCCGCTTATTCGTCATCAGGGAGCACAACAACTTCTTGCAGAACTACAGAAAGAGAGAAATGTCAGAAACTCTGCCGATTGGCGATCTACTCAACTCAACGAGGCTTGGTCGATCAGACTTACCGACTCGTGAGGTGGCCTCTTCATCTCCTGGCGCCTTGTCAGT
Source organism: Triticum dicoccoides (assembly GCF_002162155.2). Classification (NCBI taxonomy): domain Eukaryota; kingdom Viridiplantae; phylum Streptophyta; class Magnoliopsida; order Poales; family Poaceae; genus Triticum; species Triticum dicoccoides. The sequence goes on from NC_041383.1 coordinate 541,062,710, forward strand.
GTCCATGTCAGTGGCAGCAGAGGTGGGGCTGGAAAGACACATGAATTGGTTGGTCAGAACAAGAAAATCTTCAGTCGACCTACGAAAACGCAAACGAGATACTCACCCCAAAGCAACAGGGACGTCCATCTTGATCCGTGGCAATGTCTTCCGAGCCTTGGGAGGAGTGACTTTAGGCTGCTTGGCCACCTTCTCCGTCGGCTCTGGAGTCGACGTCCGAGTGCGCTTCTGAGTATTGGCACTCGGAGCCACACTTTTCCCGCGCCCGCCAGACGGATCATGCTGTTGTTTGGATCGACGTTCAGAGCGCGGCGGCGAGTCGACTTCTTCCTCCTCGTCCGACTCCTCACTCTCCTCCTCCTCCTCCTCTTCTCTCAAAGACTCCAACTCTCCACCCTCCTCCGCACTGTCCTCCCCCTCCTGGTCCTGCGCCAAAGTCTGTTCTCCATTGGGCATTGAATGCATCTCAGTGAATACCTGCAAAGCAAATCGATCGAGCAAGAGTCAGCCAACATCAAGTATAGTCGGAACGCGAGCGGGAAACAGTCAGAACAAAGAGTATACCTTGTTGGGCGGGTTGTCGTCGCCGAAAGGGGCGACTCGCCTGGATCCTCTAGGGTTGTCTCGGTTGTGTGTGATACCCTTCAACCACAAAGCGACGGTTTCGGGCGGCACTTCTTCTGGATGGACCCGAGCGGTGTCGTTCGGTCCGGAATACAGCCACATCGGGTGATCGTGAGCCTAGAGAGGCTGGATGCGTCGAGTGAGGAACACTTCCAGTAAGTCCAGGCCGGTAACGCCATCATTGATGAGCTGGACCACTCTGTCCACCAGGATCCTCGTCTCCATAGTCTCAGCAGCGTTTACTTTCAGTGGAGCAGGAGTCTGAACACGGTCGAACAAGAAAGGGGGAAGACCGGTCGACTGACCTGGATCTGTGACGTCCTGACAGTAGAACCAGGACGACTGCCAACCCCTAACAGATTCAGGGAGAGTCATAGCGGGGAAGGCACTCCTATTCCTCTTTTGGATACCTAAACCCCCGCACATCTGGATGACGTGGGTTTTCGAGTCACTCGACTTCGCCTTTTTTACCGACTGGGAACGAATGGTGAAGATATGTTTGAAGAGACCCCAGTGCGGTCGACAACCTAGAAGTTCTCACACATCGATACAAACGCAGCTAGGTACGTGATGGTGTTGGGAGAAAAGTGGTGGAGCTGAGCACCAAAGAAGTTCAAAAATCCCCAGAAGAAAGGGTGCGGAGGGAGCGAGAAACCCCGGTCGACGTGAGTGGCAAGCAGCACACACTCACCCGGTCGAGGTTGTGGTTCCGTCTCCCCCTTCGGCAGCCTCGCCGCAACCTTGGCAATCAGCCCAGACTCCTCCAGTTCGGCCAGATCCTCCTGCCGGACCGAAGAGCGGATCCAATCGCCCTGGATCCAGCCCGGCGGCAGCCCCGCGCACGATGATGATCTGCGGCTCGGCTTCTTGCCCTTCGCCGCCCCTGTCGCCTTCTTGGCATGCTCTAGCGTCACCGTCTTGTCCTTCACCATGGCGGGGGAACAGCAGCGTCGAGAGCGGAGGCGCTGGACGCGGTGGAGAAGCAGAGGAGAAAGAAGGAGGAGCTGGCGTGCACAGTGCAAGCACCTCGGCCCCGTCACCTTATAAAGGGTTACTTCCGAGTGACTGACGCATGGGACCGGGCAATCCCGTCAAATACCGCAATAGTTGCACGCAGCGTACGTGGCAAAAATGGCGGCGCGGTAATCGAGGCATCGCTACTTATCCGGACCGCCCGTTTCGGCGCTCTCCGGCCCGCGCGCTTCCCCGAAATTTCGAATGCCGCGAAATCCGGGATACACCACAGACAATCGCGCCCAAGATCTCGTGCTCTGACACAGCGGTCGACGCGTGAGGTCACCAATTCATTCGACAGCTCTCTGAATGGATCAAGGCGACTGAGTCGACGCCGAAGTACGAACGCGGGCGTTCGGTCTTGCAGGAAACACTCGCGAAGGCACGAAGCTCGGAGCAGGTTCAACTTTGACCTACTTTCCACTCGCACCTTAATCCATTCGGGGGCTACTGACGAGGATACATACCTGGGGTAGGGTTATAGGCCTGACCTATACGTCCTACCCAAGGTCACTACCCTGGAAGATAAAAAGACCAAGAGTCAACAGGAGGGCACCGGTCGAGTGCGTCGGGCGCAATCCACTCGACCGGTACATCACTCGGTGGTCCTCCTTCCTACCGTCACTCGACCATATGAAGAGTCACTCGACTTATCGCAGACCAAGAGTCAGAAGAGAATGCAACGGCCTGACATTCAACCCTTAGTCTTTATAAGCATTAAGAGTACTTAAGGCTGGCGTTACCAGTAATGCCCCTTACTTTGTGTACATTAAGCCCCTTGTAATGGAGGCGGGCGGGGGTCCTGGCATACTCTATATAAGCCACCCCCTCCTCTGGCACAAGGGTTCACACCCCCTGTAATGTCACACACATAATCCAATCGACCGCCTCCGGGCACCGAGACGTAGGGCTGTTACTTCCACCGTGAAGGGCCTGAACTCGTAAACCTCGTGTGTACACCTTCACCATAGCTGAGATATTGCCTCTCCATACCTACCCCTCTTTCTGTTGTCAGTCTTAGGACCACGACAGCCACCTCGAAGCTTCCCTGACGTCTACTCCAAGTCTCCTGGATTGCTTCCGTTCCAAAAATAACTCCCCCGAAGGTTTCATTCCGTTTGGAGTCCGTTTGATATTCCTTTTCTGCGAAACACTGAAATAGGCAAAAAATAGCAATATGGGGTGGGCCTCCGGTTAATAGGTTAGTCCAAAAAATAATACAAAAATTTATAATAAAGCCCATTAAACATCTAAAATAGATAATATATTAGCATGAATACTTCATAAATTATAGATACGTTGGAGACGTATCAGCATCCCCAAGCTTAATTCCTGCTTGTCCTCGAGTAGGTAAATGATAAAAGAAACAATTTATGAAGTGTGAATGCTAGCAGGTGCACAAGTTTGATCGATGATAATTTCAGTCACCTTTTCTAGCATCATTATATGTGATAATAGTAGCTCATCTCATAAAACTTTTCATGATCAAGTAACAAGCTATTCACATGTTAAAGCATAGACCATAAACTTTCTTGAAAACTAGCAAACTATGTTCTCAGTCACCAAACAATTGCAATTCATCTTATTTTCAAGAAGGGTCTATCTAAGAGCTTTGATTTAGCAAATCCCACATACTCAACTATCATATAGTCTTCCATGATTGCTAGCACTCAAAGCATATTTTTAGAACAAATAGCATCGATTGAACACAGAGAAAGATAGGGGCTTAATGTTTTTCCTCCCAACTTACTTATCATATAGATAATTGTCAACAGTAATAATTCATGATCAAATATATTTGAATGGCCATATATGCTTAGATCTTTCCCCATCACATGATCCTTGCCAACTAAAGAGTAGATTGGAATGAGAAGGAATACTACTGACTCTTGCATAAAAGTAAAAGATAGGCCCTTCGTAGAGGGAAGCAGGGATTTGCAGAGGTGCCAGAGCTCGATTTTGAAATAGAGATAAATAATTTTGAGAGGTATGCTTTCATTGTCAACATAACAACCAAGAGTTCCCAATATCTTCCATACTACATACGTTATAGGCGGTTCCCAAACAGAATGGTAAAGTTTTTTACTCCCCTGCCACGAACAATCATCAATCCATGGCTTGCCCGAAACAACGGGTGCCTCCAACTAACAACAATCCTGGGGGAGTTTTGTTTGCAATTATTTTGATTTGATTTTGATCTTTTGATCATGGGACTAGGCATCCCAGTTTCCAGCCATTTTTCTCGTGAATGATGAGCAGAGCCCACTCATCGTGAGAATAACCCACCTAGCATGGAAGATACTGACAACCCCTAGTCGCTACATGTGCGATTCGGGCATACAAAACAGATTATTATTTGAAGGTTTAGAGTTTGGCACATGCAAATTTACTTGGAACGGCAGGTAAATACCGCAAATAGGTAGATATGGTGGACACTCATGGAAGAAACTTGGTTCAAGGGATTTTGATGCACAAGCAGTATTCCCGCTTAAGACAGATATTTGGCTAGCAAAGGATTCTAAACAGCAAGCACCACATGTTGGAGGATCTATAACAATATAACTTCTATACATATATACCCAAGCATAACTCATTATGTTGTCTTCCTTGTCCAATTTCAACTAAGTTGCTTAGGTTTGAAAATAATTAATGGGGCTCACAATCATAGAAGATGTCTAAGATAGTATATTTATATGTGAAATCTCTCTTCCTTCAATATTCTTTCATGAATTGTTCAAGTGACCAATACAATGTTTGCTAACCTTCAATAAATTTACCACCTCTACTTCTGAGATGTGAAGTCATTAATCCCAATGGGGTAGGCATATGAAACATATATAATTTCAGATTTATGATATTCAACTCATCAAACCATTTACTCATAGGATATAAGTGAAGCACACGAGTAAATGACAAACTACTCCAAAAAGATATAAGTGAAGATCAATGAGTAGTTAAATAATTATGTAGCTATGTGAAGACTCTCTCTCATTTAAGAATTTCAGATCTTGATATTTTATTCAAACAGAAAGCAAAACAAAATAAAATGGCATTGCAAGGATAGCACAACTCATGTGAAGAAGCAAAAACTTAGGTTCAACCGATACTAACCGATAATTGTTGAAGAAGAAAGGTGGGATGCCTACCGGGGCATCCCCAAGCTTAGATGCTTGAGACTTCTTGAAATATTATCTTGGGGTGCCTTGGGCATCCCCAAGCTTGAGCTTTTGTGTCTCCTTAATTCCTTTTATATCTTGGTTTCTTAAATCTTGAAAGCTTCATCCACACCAAACTCAACAAGAACTCGTGAGATAGGTTAGTATAAACCAATCAAAAACCTTATCATATTCTACTATAACAAATTATTATTCAACATTGAATACTAAATGTATCTGCATATTTAATACTCCTATCCTAAAATAAAATCATTAAACAAGCAAACATATGCAAACAATGCAAATATAACAGCAATCTGCCAAAACAGTATAGTCTATAAAGAATGCAAGATTCGTCATACTTCCCTAACTCCAAAAATTATGATAAAAATACTAAACTGTAGAAGATTTATCGGAGGTAAAAATGAAAAAAGTTTCAACATTATATCATTCTCTGACTTTTCTAGCGATTTTTTGCAACAGCGGTAAACTTTCTGTTTTGAAACAGCAAGATGTATACTTGCAAAATAAGCATGGTAAAGGCTATCCTTGACATTTTTATTGAAAATATAGATGCAAAAAATTATTCTAAATAACAGCAAGAAAATACTAACAAAAGAAAATGATGCTCCAAGCAAAACACATATTATATGGTGATTAAAAATATATCTCCAAGAAAGTTACCAATGAACGAAGACGAAAGAAGGGATGCCTTCCGGGGCATCCCCAAGCTTAGGATCTTGGTTGTCCTTGAATATTACCTTGGGGTGCCTTGGGCATCCCCAAGCTTAGGCTCTTTTCACTCCTTATTCCGTAGTCCATCGAAACTTCACCCAAAACTTGAAAACTTCACAACACAAAACTCAACAAAAAACTCGTAAGCTCCGTTAGTATAAGAAATAAATCACCACTTAGGTACTGTTATGAACTCTTTCTAAATTAATATTGGTGTAATATCTACTGTATTACAACTTATCTATGGTTCATACCCTCCGATACTACTCATAGATTCATCAGAATAAGCAAACAACACATGGAAAACAGAATCTGTCAAAAACAGAACAGTCTGTAGTAATCTGTATCATTTGAATACTTCTGTAACTCCACAAATTCTGAAATAAATTGTTAGACCTGAGTAATTTTTCTATTAATAATTTGAAAAAACAATTGACCTAACATAACTCTGCAGTAAAAAATGGCAGCTAATCTCGTGAGCGCTAAAGTTCCTGTTTTTTACAGCATGATCATAAAGACTTCACCCAAGTCTCCCCAAAGGTTCTACTTGGCACAAACACTAATTAAAACATAAAACCACATCTAACCAGAGGCTAGATGAATTATTTATTACTAAACAGGAGCAAAAAGCAAGGAACAAAAATAAAATTGGGTTGCCTCCAAACAAGCGCTATCGTTTAACGCCCCTAGCTAGGCATGATGATTTCAATGATGCTCACATAAAAGATAAGAATTGAAACATAAAGAGAGCATCACGCAGAATATGACTAGAATATTCAAGTCTAACCCACTTCCTATGCATTGGGATTTTTTGAGCAAACAACTTATGGGAACAATAATCAACTAGCATAGGAAGGCAAAACAAGCATAACTTCAAAACTTTAAGCACATAGAGAGGAACCTTGATATTATTGCAATTCCTACAAACATATGTTCCTCCCTCATAATAATTTTCAGTAGCATCTTAAATGAATTCAACAATATAACCAGCACCTAAAGCATTCTTTTCATGATCTACTTGCATAGAAATTTTACTACTCTCCACATAATCAAATTTATTCTCATGAATAGTAGTGGGAGAAAACTCAACAAAATAACTATCATGTGAAGCATAATCCAATTGAAAATTAAAATCATGATGACAAGTTTCATGGTTATGTTTATTATTAATAGCATACAAGTCATCACAATAATCATCATAGATAGCAACTTTGTTCTCATAATCAATTGGAACCTCTTCCGAAATAGTGGATTCATCACTAAATAAAGTCATGACCTCTCCAAATCCACTTTAATCAATATAATCATCATAAATAGGAGGCATGCTTTCATCATAATAAATATTCTCATCAAAACTTGGGGGACAAAAAATATCATCTTCATCAAACATAGCTTCCCCAAGCTTGTGGCTTTGCATATCATTAGCATCATGGATATTCAAGGAATTCATACTAACAACATTGCAATCATGCTCATCATTCAAATATTTTATGCCAGACATTTTATAGACTTATTCTTCTAGCACTTGAGCACAATTTTCCTGAGCATCATTTGCACGAAATATATTAAAAAGATGAAGCATATGAGACAAACTCAATTCCATTTTTTGTAGTTGTCTTTTATAGACTAAACTAGTGATAAAACAAGAAACAAAAATATTCGATTGCAAGATCTAAATATATACCTTCAAGCCCTCACCTCCCCGGCAATGGCGCCAGAAAAGAGCTTGATGTCTACTACACAACCTTCTTCTTGTAGATGTTGTTGGGCCTCCAAGTGCAGAGGTTTGTAGGACAGTAATAAATTTCCCTCAATTGGATGACCTAAGGTTTATCAATCCGTGGGAGGCGTAGGATGAACATGGTCTCTCTAAAACAACATTGCAACCAAATAACAAAGAGTCTCTTGTGTCCCCAACACACCCAATACAATGGTAAATTGTATAGGTGAACTAGTTCGGCGAAGAGATGGTGATACAAGTGCAATATGGATGGTAGATATGAGTATTTGTAATCTGAAAAGATAAAAACAGCAAGGTAACTAATGATAAAAGTGAGCGTAAATGGTATTGCAATGCTAGGAAACAAGGCCTAAGGTTCATACTTTCACGAGTGCAAGTTCTCTCAACAATAATAACATAACTGGATCATATAACTATCCCTCAACATGCAACAAAGAGTCACTCCAAAGTCACTAATAGCGGAGAACAAACGAAGAGATTATTGTAGGGTACAAAACCACCTCAAAGTTATCCTTTCTGATCGATCTATTCAAGAGTCCGTAGTAAAATAACACGAAGATATTATTTTCGTTCAATCTATCATAGAGTTCGTACTAGAATAACACCTTAAGACACAAATCAACCAAAACCCTAATGTCACCTATATACTCCATTGTCACCTCAAGTATCCGTGGGCATGATTATACAATATGCATCACACAATCTTAGATTCATCTATTCAACCAACACAAAGTACTTCAAAGAGTGCCCCAAAGTTTCTACTGGAGAGTCAAGACGAAAACGTGTGCCAACCCCTATGCATAAGTTCACAAGGTCACTGAACCCGCAAGTTGATCACCAAAACATACATCAAGTAGATCACGTGAATATCCCATTGTCACCACAGATAAGCACGGCAAGACATACATCAAGTGTTCTCAAATCCTTAAAGACTCAATCCAATAAGATAACTTCAAAGGGAAAGCTCAATCCATTACAAGGGAGTAGAGGGGTAGAAACATCATAAGATCCAACTATGATAGCAAAGCTCGCGATACATCAAGATCATACCACCTCAAGAACACACGAGAGAGAGAGAGAGAGAGAGAGAGAGAGATCAAACACATAGCTACTGGTACATACCCTTAGCCCCGAGGGTGAACTACTCCCTCCTCATCATGGAGATCACCGTGATGATGAAGATGGCCACCGGTGAGGGATCCCCCCTCCGGCAGGGTGCCGAAACAGGGTCCCGATTGGTTTTTGGTGGCTACATAGGCTTGCGGCGGTGGAACTCCTGATTTATTGTGCTCCTGTAGGTTTTTGGGGTATATGGATATATATTGGCGAAATAAGTTGGTGAGGGGAGCCACAAGGGGCCCGCGAGGGTGGGGGCGCCCACGAGGGTAGGGCGCGCCTCCCTGCCTCGTGGCCACCTCGAAGCTTCCCTAACGTCTACTCCAAGTCTCCTGGATTGCTTCCGTTCAAAAAATAACTCTCCCAAAGGTTTCATTCCGTTTGGACTCCGTTTGATATTCCTTTTCTGCGAAACATTGAAATAGGCAAAAAAACAGCAATATGGGCTGGGCATCCGGTTATTAGGTTAGTCCCAAAAATAATATACAAATGTATAATAAACGCCATTAAACATCTAAAGCAGATAATATAATAGCATGAATACTTCACAAAATAAAAATACATTGGAGACGTATCAAAGAGGCAGGGGAGGAATGCCTAACAAAGGAGGAGAGACACCTCCAACAGATAAGAACCGGCAGAACCTCCAATATCGAAAACATCATAGAAGATGCATGTGAACTCCATTTTCGATGAACTCGAGCTTGTCATCAAGAAGACCATAAGATCCAAATCTCACAAAGAGAACCAAACAAGAACCAAGAAATATGATGCAAGGATGCAATGGTTTGAGCTCTCTACGAATGATATGATTAAGCTACTCATCGAGAGCCCCCCTTGATAGTACAGCAATTGATCCTAAAACCCGGTCTCCCAACTACCACCATGAGACCGGTAAAATAGAAAACTTATCAAGGGCAAACCTTTGCCTTCACATGGTCCACTTGAGCTAGATGATGATCTTGTCCTCCTCAAGTTGGACCACCTTTCTTGATTGCGTTGGGTCGATGAAGACTAGATGATTGCTCCCCCACACTCCACTATGGGTGAGACACTCTTCGGCACATCTTCACAAGTCCATTGACACCAAAACGGACGGCAAGCTTCAAGCATTTGATCTCTTCGTGATGCTCCACTTAAGCTTGCACACCGCAACCTGACCCCACAAAGAACTCTCACATAGACCATGGGTTAGAACACAAAGCGCAATGGACAATGCTTACCATACCATGGGATCACTTGATCCCTCTCGGTACATCTTCTACGCTTTGTGAGTTGATCAACTTGATTCACTCTTGACTTAGTCTTGATCAAACCTTGAATCTTTCCAACTCTCTTCATTTGCATGATGTATGACCAATCTTTGGATAATTCATTAATAGCACCTTGGTCAACTCATAAACTCCTTGAAACCAACACATGGACTTCAAGAAAAGCCTATGGACAAATCCTTTAAATATAACTCAAGACAACCATTAGTCCATAGAGATTGTCATCAATTACCAAAACCAAACATGGGGGCACCGCATGTCCTTTCACCATGTGACCAACAACCAAAGGGTTTACTAGAGTCAATAATCTAGTTCACATCGCCATGTGATTAACATCCAAAGAGTACTAATGTATGATCATGTTTTGCTTGTGAGAGAAGTTTAGTTAATGGGTCTGTCATATTCAGAGCCGTATGTATTTTGCAAATTTTCCATGTCTATAATGCTCTGCATGCTCCCATTTTCAATATGTATCCAGATTGAGACTCAGTGTCATCTGGATTGGTGTAAAAGTTTGCATCAATGTAATTCTTTACAGCGAACTCTTTATCACCTCCATAACCGAGAAATATTTCCTTAGTACTCTTAGGTAACTAAGGATAACTTCGACCGCTGTCTAGTGATCCACTCCTGGATCACTATCGTACCCCCTTGCCAAACTCATGATAAGGTACACAATAGATCTGGTACACAACATAGCATATTTTATAGAACCTATGGCTAAGGAATAGGGAATGACTTTCATTCTCTTTCTATTTTATGCCGTGGTCAGGTTTTGAGTCTTACTCAACTTTACACCTTGGAATACAGGCAAGAACTCCTTCTTTGACTATTCCATTTTGAACTACTTCAAAATCTTGCAAAGGTATGTACTCATTGAAAAACCTTATCAAGCGTATTAATCTATCTCTATAGATCTCGATGCCCAATATGTAAGCAGTTTAACCGAGGTCTTTCTTTGAAAAACTCCTTTCAAACACTCCTTTATGCTTTCCAAAAAATTATACATGATTTTCGATCAACATATGTCATTCACATATACTTATCAAAAAGGATGTAGTGCTCCCACTGACTTTCTTGCAAATACAGGCTTCACCGCAAGTCTGTATAAAACTATATGCTTTGATCAACTCATCAAAGCGTGTATTCCAACTCCGAGATGCTTTCACCAGTCCATAAATGGATCGCTGGAGCTTGCATACTTTGTTAGCACCTTTAGGATCGACAAAACCTTCTGGTTGCATCATAAACAACTCTTATTAGAGATATCCATTTAAGGAATGCAATTTTGACATCCATTTGCCAGATTTCACAAAATGTGGCAATTGCTAACATGATTCGGACGGACTTAAGCATTTCTATAGTTGAGAAAGCCTCATCGTAGTCAACTCCTTGAACTTTTCGAAAACCTTTTTGTGACTACTCGAGCTTTGTAGATAGTTTCACTACCATCAGCGTTCATCTTCCTCTTGAATATCCATTTATTCTCAATGGCTTGCCGATCATCGGGCAAGTCCACCAAAGTCCACACTTTGTTCTCATACATGGATACTATCTCAAATTTCATGGCCTCAAGCCATTTATCGGAATCTAGGCTCATCATAGTTTCTTCATAGTTTGTAGGTTCGTCATGGTCAAGTACCATGACCTCCAGAACAAGATTAGCACTTTGATGCGAATCATGCTCTATTTGACCTACGAGGTTCGATAGCAACTTGATCTGAAGTTTCATGTTCATTATCATTAGATTCCTCTCTAGTTGGTGTAGGCATCATGGGAATAGATTTCTCATATGAGCTATTTTCCAAATTGAGAGAAGGTACAATTACCTCATCAAGTTCTACTTTCCTCACACTCACTTCTTTCGAGAGAAACTCCTTCTCTAGAAAGCTTCCGTTCTTAGCAACAAAGATTTTGCCTTCGGACTGGTGGTAGAAGGTGTACCCAATTGTTTCCTTAGGGTATCCTATGAAGATGCACTTCTCCGATTTTGGGTTTGAGCTTATCAGGCTGAAGCCTTTTGACATAAACATCGCATCCCCAAACTTTAAGAAACGAAAGCTTAGGTTTGTTGCCAAACCACAATTCACACAGTGTCATCTCAACGGATTTTGACGGTGCCCTGTTTAATATGAATGTAGCTGTCTCTAATGCATAACCCCAAAACAATAGTGGTAAATCGGTAAGAGACATCATAGATCGCACCATATCTAATAAAGTGAGGTTACGATGTCCGGACACACCATTACGCTGTGGTTTTCCAGGTGGCATGAGTTGTGAAACTATTCCACATTGTTTTAAATGAAGGCCAAACTCGTAACTCAAGTATTCACCTCCACGATCAGATCGTAGAAACTTTTATTTTTCTTATTACAATGATTCTCCACTTCACTATGAAATTCTTTGAACTTTTCAAATGTTTCGGACTTGTGTTTCATTAAGTAGATATACTCAGATCTGCTCAAATCATCTATGAAGGTGAGAAAATAACAATACCTGCCATGAGCCTTTATACTCATTGGACCGCATACATCAGTATGTATTATTTCCAATAAGTCATTAGCTCGTTCCATTGTTCCAGAGAACGGAGTTTTAGTCATCTTGCCCATAAGGCACGTTCGCAAGTATCAAATGATTCATAATCAAGTGATTCCAAAAGGCCATTAGCATGGAGTTTCTTCATGCGCTTTACGCCTATATGACCTAAACGGTAGTGCCACAAGTATGTTGCACTGTCATTATAAACTTTACATCTTTTGGCATCAATATTATGAATATGTGAATCACTACGATCGAGATTCAATAAACCATCAACATTGGGTGTATGACCACAGAAGGTTTTATTCATGTAAACAGAATAACAATTATTCTCTATCTTAAATGAATAACTATATTGCAATAAACATGATCTAATCATATTCATGCTTAACGCAAACACCAAATAAGATTTATTTAGGTTCAACACTAATCCTGAAAGTATAGGGAGTGTGCGATGATGATCATATCATTCTTGGAACCACTTTCAACATCCATCGTCACTTCACCCTCAACTAGTCTTTATTTATTCTGCAACTCCTGTTTCGAGTTACTAATCTTAGCAACCGAACAGGTATCAAATACCCAGGGGCTACTATGAGAACTAGTAAGGTACACATCAACAACATGTATATCAAATATACCTTTGTTCACTTTGCCATCCTTCTTATCCGCCAAATATTTGGGGTAGTTCCGCTTCCAGTGACCATTTCCTTGGTAGTAGAAGCACTCAGTTTCAGGCTTAGGCATAGCTTCGGGCTTCTTTACAGGAGTGACAACTTGCTTGCCATTCTTCTTGAATTTCCTTTTCCTTCCCTTTTCCCTTTTATTGAAACTAGTGGTCTTGTTTAATCATCAACACTTGATGTTTTTCCTGATTTCTACCTTCGTTGATTTCAGCATCACGAAGAGCTCGGGAATTGCTTTCGTCATCCCTTGCATATTATAGTTCATCACGAAGTTCCAGTAACTTGGTGATGGTGACTAGAGAACTCTGATAATCACTATATTATTTGCAAGATTAACTCCCACTTGATTCAAGCGATTGTAGTACCCAGACATTCTGAGGACATGCTCACTAGTTGAGCTATTCTCCTCCATCTTTTAGGAGAAGTACTTGTCAGATATCTCATACCTCTCGACACGGGCATGAGTCTGGAATACCAATTTCAGCTCTTGGAACATCTCATATGCTCCCTAGCATTCAAAACGTTTTTGAGGTCCCGGTTCTAAGCTGTAAAGCATGGTGAACTAAACTATCAAGAAGTTATCATATTGAGCTAGCCAAACATTCATAACGTCTGCATCTGCTCCTGCAATAGGTCTATCACCTAGCGGTGCATCAAGGACATAATTCTTCTATGCAACAATGAGGATAAACCTCAGATCATGGACTCAATCCGCATCATAGCTACTATCATCTTTCAACTTAGTTTTCTCTAGGAACATATAAAAAACATAGGGTAGCAACAACACGAGCTATTGATCTACAACATAATTTGCAAATACTATCAGGACTAAGTAAATGATAAATTAAAGTTCAATTAATCATTGCTTAAGAACTACCACTTAGATTGACATCCCTCAAGTCATCTAAATGATACGTGATCCAAATAAACTAAACCATGTCCGATCATCACGTGAGATTGAGTAGTCTTCAATGGTGAACATCACTATGTTGATCATATCTACTATATGATTCACATTCGACCTTTCGGTCTCTAGTGTTCCGAGGCCATATCTGTATATGCTAGGCTCTTCAAGTTTAACCCGAGTATTCCGCATGTGCAAATCTGGCTTGCACCCATTGTATTTGACATAGAGCCTATCACACCCGATTGATACGTCTCCAACGTTTCTATAATTTTTTATGTATTCAAGCCATGTTTATAATATTTCTACATGATTTTGGTATGATTTGGTTAGAACTAACCCGGACTGACGTTGTTTTCAGTAGAACTACCATGGTGTTGTTTTTTGTGCAGAAATAAAAGTTCTCGAAATGCACTAAAAATCAACAGAGATTTTGTTTTGGAAAATATAAAAAATACTGGAATGAAAACTTATCACAGGGGAGTCCCGTGGGCCCCACCAGGGTGGAGGGCTCCCCCACCCCTCCTGGGGCGCACCCCTGTGCCTCGTGGACTCTCCGTGGGCCCCCATGACTTGTTCTCGATGCCAACCTCTCCTATAAATCCCCAAACCTCCAGAAAATAACCTAGATCGGGAGTTCACCGCCGCAAGCCTTTGTAGCCACCAAAACCAATCGGGACTCTGTTCCGGCACCCTGCCGGAGGGGGGAATCATCACTGGTGGCCATTTTCATCATCCCGACACTCTCCATGACAAGGAGGGAGTAGTTCACCCTCGGGGTTGAGGGCATGTACCAATAGCTATGTGTTTGATCTCTCTCTCTCTCTCTCTCTCTCTCGTGTTCTTGATATGGCAGGATCTTGATGTACCGCGAGCTTTGCTATTATAGTTGGATCTTATGATGTTTCTCCCCCTCTATCTCTTGTAATGGATTGAGTTTTCCCTTTGAAGTTATCTTATTGAATTGAGTCTTTAAGGATTTGAGAACACTTGATGTATGTCTTGCGTGGGATACTCGTGGTTACAATGGGGTATTCTATTGATTCACTTGATGTATGTTTTGGTGATCAACTTGCGGGTTTCGTGACCTTGGGAATCTATGCATAGGGTTGGCACATGTTTTCGTCTTGACTCTCCGGTAGAACCTTTAGGGCACTCTATGAAGTACTTTGTGTTGGTTTGAATATATGAATCTGAGATTGTGTGATGCATATCATATAATCATACCTGCAGATACTTGAGGTGAGTATCTAGGTGACATTAGGGTTTTGGTTGATGTGTGTCTTAAGGTGTTATTTTACTACGAACTCTAGGGCTGTTTGTGACACTTATAGGAATAGCCCAATGGATTGATCAGAAAGAATAACTTTGAGGTGGTTTTGTACCCTACATAATCTCTTCATTTGTTCTCCACTATTATTGACTTTGGAGTGACTCTTTGTTGCATGTTGAGGGATTGTTATATGATCTAATTATGTTATTATTGTTGAGAGAACTTGCACTAGTGAAAGTATGATAAACCTTAGGTCATCCACTTGATGGAAATTTGCTACTGCCCTACAAACCTCTGTACTTGGAGGCCCAACAACGTCTACATCAAGAAGGTTGTGTAGTCGACATCACCGATCATCATGTGGTGTCCCAGCACGAAGAACTTTCGCAACGATGCATACTCGGGGAGAACACTTATACCTTGAAATTTAGTAAGGGATCATCTAATGCTACCGCCGTACTAAGAAAAATTAAGATGCATAAAAAATAAACATCACATGCAATCAAAATATGTGACATGATATGGCCATCATCATCTTGTGCTTTTGATCTCCATCATCGAAGCAATGTCATGATCTCCATCATCACCGACTTGACACCTCGATCTTCATCGTAGCGTCGTGGTCGTCTCTCCAACCATTACTTCTACGACTATCGCTACCGCTTAGTGATAAAGTAAATCAATTACATAGCATTTGTATTTCATACAATAAAGCGACAACCATATGGCTCCTGCGAGTTGCCGACAACTTGTTACAGAACATGATCATTTCATACAACAATTTGTATCACATCATGCCTGGATCATATCACATCACAACATGCCCTGCAAAAACAAGTTAGACGTCCTCTACTTTGTTTGTTGCAAGTTTTACGTGGCTGCTATGGGCTTCTAGCATGAACCGTACATACCTAAGGCACAAAAATCACAATGGTGATTTATCAAGTTTGTTGTTTTAACCTTCAGAAGGACTGGCCACTGTCAAATTCGATTCAACTAAAGTTGGAGAAATAGACACCCGCATCCACGTTTATGCAAAACTAGTTGCATGTCTGTTTGTGGAACCAGTCTCATGAACGCGGTCATGTAAGGTTGGTCCGGGCCGCTTCATCCAACAATACTGCCGAATCAAAATAAGACATTGGAGGTAAGCAGTATGATGATCACTGCCCATAATTCTTTGTGTTCTACTCATGCATATCATCTACGCATAGACCTGGCTCTGATACCACTATTGGGAAGTGTAGCATGCAATTTTAAAAAAAATTGTACGCGTACGCAAGATCTATCTAGGGGATGCATAGCAACGAGAGGGCGAGAGTGTGTCCACGTACCCTCATAGATCGAAATCGGAAGTGTTAACTTAACATGGTTGATGTAGTCGAACGTCTTCATGAATCAACCGATCAAGTACCGAACTTACGACACCTCCAAGTTCTGCACACATTTAGCTCGACGACATCCCTCGAACTCTTGATCTAGTAGAGGTACAAAGGAGATGATTTCCGTCGGCACGATGGCGTGGTGACGATGATGGTGATGTGATCCGTGCAGGGCTTCGCCTAAGCACTACGACAATATGACCGGAAGAGTAAATGGTGGAGGATGGCACCGCACACGGCTAAGAACAATTGATGTGCCTAGAGGTGTCCCCCTGCCCCCGTATATAAAGGAAGGAAAGGGGAGTTGGCCGGCCGAGGCGCGCCCCCAAGTGGGGAGGAGTCCTACTAGGACTCCATGTCCAATTCGGACCCCTTCCTTTTACCGGAGAGGGAAAGGGGAAAGGAGAGGGAGAAGGAGAAGGAAAGGGGGGCGCTACCCCCTTCCCCACATCAATTCCACCTCCTCCCTTGTGTGGGGTGCACCAGCCCCTTGCGGGCTGGTTAGCCTCCCTCCTATGGCCCATATCTTTCCCCCGCGGGTTCCGATAACCTCTCCGGTACTCCGGTATGTACCTGATACACTCTGGAACCCTTCCAGTGTCCGAATACTACCTTCCAATATATCAATATTTACCTCTCAACCATTTCGAGACTCCTCATCATGTTCGTGATCTCATCCGGGACTCCGAACAACCTTCGGTCACCAAAACACATAACTCATATAATACATATCAGCATCGAACGTTAAGCGAGCGGACCCTACGGGTTCGAGAACTATGTACACATGACCGAGACACCTCTCCGGTCAATAACCAATAACGGAACCTGGATGCTCATAATTGTTCCCACATATTCTACGAAGGTATTTATCGATCGAACCGCTATGTCAACATACGTTATTTCCTTTATCATCCGTATGTTACTTGCCCGAGATTCAATCGTCGTTATCTTCATACTGATATGTCTCCAATGTATCTATAATTTTTGATTGTTCCATGCTGTTATCTTATCATTCTTGGATGTTTTACAATCAATTTATAGTCATTTTATATCATTTTTTGGTACTAACCTATTGACATAGTGCCCAATGCCAGTTGTTCTTTTCTGCATGTTTTTTACATTGCAGGAAATCAATATCAAACTTAGTCCAAACGCAACGCAACTCCAGGAGGATTTTTTTGGGCCAGAAGTATGCCACTGGGCCAAGGAAGCACCTGAGGGGCTGCTCGAGGTGGACAGCACCCACCAGGGCGCACCAGGAGGCCCAGGCGCGCCCTGGGGGGTTGTGCCCACCTCGGGTGCCCCTCGAGCCGCCTCTTTGCTCTATAAATACCCAAATATTCCAGAAACCCTAGGGGAGACAACGAAATATTGATCCATCCACCGTAGAGTCCAGAACCACCAGATCCAATCTAGACACCGTCATGAAGAGGTTCACCACTTGCATTGGTGCCTCTCCTATGATGCGTGAGTAGTTCTTTGTAGACCTATGGGTCCGTAGTTAGTATCTAGATGGCTTCCTCTCTCTCTCTTTAATCATCAATACAATGGTCTCTTGGAGATCCATATGATGTAAGTCTTTTGGCGGTGTGTTTGTTGGGATCCGATGAACTTTGAGTTTATGATCAGATCTATGTTTTTATCCATGAAAGTTATTTGAGTCTTCTTTGATCTCTTATATGCGTGATTGCTTACGGCCTCACATTTCTTCTCCGATATTTGGGTTTTGTTTGGCCAACTTGATCTATTTATCTTGCAATGGGAAGAGATGCTTTATAGTGGGTTCGATCTTAAAGTGCTTGATCCCAGTGATAGAAGGGGAACTGGCACGTATGTATCGTAGCTACTAAGGATAACAAGATGAGATCTATATCTGCCGCAATAGATAAACGGATCTCGTCTACATCATGTTATCGTTCTTATTGCATTACTCCATTTTCTCATGAACTTAATACACTAGATGCATGCTGGATAGTGGTCGATGTGTGGACCAATAGTAGTAGATGCAAGCAGGAGTCCGTCTACTAATATTGGACGTGATGCCTATATAATGATCATTGCCTGGATATCGTCATGATTATTTGAAGTTCTATCAATTTCCCAACAGTAATTGTTTTCCCACAATTTGCTATTTTTCTCGAGAGAAGCCACTAGTGAAACCTACGGCCCCCGAGTCTCTTTTCATCATATTTTCCTTTACGATCTATTTTCCCTTGCATTTATTTGCAGATCTATTAAACCAAAAATACAAAAATACCTTGCTACAATTTATTTGTTTCACGATCTATGTATCCTATCTACCACTTTTTACCTCTTGTTTTTGCCTATCTTGAGGCGTCGTACCCGAAAGGGATTGACAACCCCTTTAACACGTCGGGTTGCGAGTATTTGTTATTTGTGTGCAGGTGCTGTTTACATGGTGTGAGGAGGTTATCCTACTGGTTCGATAACCTTGGTCTCATCACTGAGGAAAACACCTACTGTCGCTATACTTCATCATCCCTTCCTCTTTGGGGAAATACCGACGTAGTTCTAGCAGACATCAAAAGGAATTTCTGGCGCCATTGCTGGGAAGATCACGTCAAGATAGTCTCCTATCAACTTGCCAATTTCTGGCACCGTTGCCAGGTAGGATCTTCAACATCAACCAGGTTCCTAATCACAAATCTCATCTCCTCGCAATTTACATTATTTTCCATTTGCCTCTCCCCCACTTCACAAAAAATTGCCTTTTTATTCGCCCCTTTTTTCGTTCGCTGTTTTCTCGACAGATCTCTTACTTGCTTGAACTTGTCACCATGAGTGACTTTGGTATGGCGGAAAAAGATGATGGCCTAACTCCTAAAGTGGAGCGTATGGGTAATCTAGATGCCAAAACTTTTGTCTTGGGGCAAGGGAATTTTATGGGAAAAGAACATATCCAAGAATTTTTCAGTTGTGTCGGAAAATTAAGTCTTGATGATATTCCTATACTTAAAAGGACTAAATCTTATGTGGAAGCTATTTCGGCACTTGTTCTGAAACTTGAATCTAGATTTATTCGTACTCGTCCTACTTTGCAAAGATTGTTTTATGAGTTGCCAGTTATAAAGGATCCTAAAGCTAAGAAGTTAGCCACTCTTGTTTTGATGAATGAATTTGACTACATAATACGGGAAGCTAGGGAAATCTTTGATTTTTATGGCATTAATCATGAAAAACCTCGTGATTAATGAAATTCTTTATAATAGTGATTATGCTTTGAGACATTTGCTTGGAGACAACCAAATCTTTGATGAAAATCTTAAAAAGCAAGTCCCCATTTTAGATATGATCCAACAAGTTTGTAACGATGTGAATCAACACTATTCTTGGATCACTGCCGAAAATCAAAGGGGTTATGACAAAAAGCAAATTGATAGTGCTAAGGTTTCCATGGATAATGTGTTTTATGTCTTATTTCCAAAACCTCCCGACACAAATACCTCCAAGGGAAACAAGGATAAGAGTGACAAAACTTAGATCCTACGCGTTATGCTTAGCTAGGGGCGTAAAACGATAGTGCTTGTTGGGAGGCAACCCAATGAATAAAATTTATTTTCGCTTTTTGCTTTCTGGTCTTGAGTGTTAGAACAATTATGCTACTATTATGATTGTGTTTTTTGTGTTTTAGTTAGTGTTTGTGCCAAGCAAAACCTTAGGGAAGACTTGGGTGAAAGTTTATTTGATCTTGCTGAAAAACAGAAACTTTTGCGCTCACGAGATTCGTTGTCATTTTTTACAGAAGAGTGCTTTTAAGTTGATTCTTTTTTCAGAGGATTAATAGACAAATTTCTCACGTCCACCAATTCATTTCATAATTTTTCGAGGGCGAAGTATCTGGTGAAAATGCCATTTCAGTGAAAATCTGAAAAATTCTATCCAACACTGTTGGATCAATGGCGGACGTCCTAGATTAAAGGTGGCACTGCTAAGTATCCCACTTAAACGTAATTAGCACATAACCCCATCTCTCTATTAATCATTAGGTGAAAAGGGCTTGGCCCTCGCTAATTCCTGGATCAGATCGTCTTCACGTCTTGAGCGCCGCCGCCGTGCACCTTCCACCAGCGCATAGCCCCTGGCCTCAGCCGGCCATGACCAGCCCTCCTCCCGTTGGAATGGGCCTTCCAGCCCTAGGGAGTGGCCCTCCGCCGACGACTCTCCCTCTACTGGCTGCGTTTGTACCCATGAATTCTCTTCCACAAATAGCGATGGGGACTTGTCGTCTGTGGGCCGCCCTCCATGGGATGCAGCTCATCCTCCAGCAGCCGCGACTCACTCTTCGGAGCACTCGTCACCACTGCTCCCTACAATTACGTCGTCTGACATGCCTCAGCCTCTTCGTAGTCATGTACAGGTAAGCTAGTAGATGGATCATTAACCTACTCTAAAAAGACTTATATTTAGGAAGAAGAATGTTGGAGGGCCGAAAAAGCGGGATGTATAAGCAGGTTGGCTTCTATGACAGTCGTGGCTGCCCCAACAAGGAGCAAGTATCATAAAGTAGTTGTCATACAAAAAAATGGCTATATTACTTCATTAGTCGCTTATCCACTATAATTGATCTTTTCATGTCTACATGCAGATTCTTTTATTTTGATATGAGGCAACCCGGTGCTTCCATTTTGGTGTAGTACAAGATGAAGTTCAAAATTTTAGTGTCATCTTCTCCGAGCTTCAGCGCTATCTTCCTAGCTATTGAGAGCTTGTGTGTCATCTTATCTGTTGAGAGTTGTGGTGTTATGTTTGGAAACTTCCTTTTGTTTACCTTTAGAGAAATTAAACTCTCTCTTGTAGAGAGACATGACTAGTTAATTTTTCTTCTAAAAAATTGTAAGTTGTCACTGGTTTATGTACAATATATGCGCTGAATTCTCACTGATTTTGGTTCATCTCAGTCTAAATTATTCTGGGATTTTGATTCATCTCCAATGCTGTTGGTGTGGAATAAGAACTTCATGCCTTGAATATTGTCTTTATGGGATGTACCCATTCCACATCTAGTACAACAGTTGGTAGTAAATCAGCTGAACATAGCTTTCAATGATATAGTGCAAGGTAATTCACATTGGGTTGACTGCAAAAGAGCTCACCAAAGATAATTTTGGATA
>NC_041383.1:541084290-541095803 GCF_002162155.2 Triticum dicoccoides
GTGCGCGTACGTACATGACCGGGAAACTAGTCCTTCGTTAATGCGGAGGAATCCCGAAGATTCCGCCGAGTCGTTGAGTGGTTGACCAGTCTCTCGCTGCATCATGGCAGTTAGTTTTCGGCTTTCTCTACTGAGGTGCTCATCCGAAATAACTAGGGCACAATCGCAGTAGTTCTCCTTTGGCCGCCTTAGCCGATAAAACGGAATGTAAGGTTGCAAACCCAGGAGCCGGGCAAACGCAACATTTGACCAAAGACATGATTCGGAGCTGATGCATATAAGGCCAAACTCGTGATGCCGAACACTCCCGAAGGTATTCGGACTTTGTAACATACACTGGGCTGAGTAACGCCCTCAATAATGAACCTCAAATTTCCAGGTATGTGCATTAATCTAGCGTGGCAAAATGCCAATAACGCCAGTATCCCTCACGGGTGTATTAAGTACCAGGGGGATGTCCAGCAATAAGAGACATTAAAGAATGTTTACACAGGGGCTTAATCTAAAGAGAAACCTTTGAGCGGGGCCCTACTGCATGTCTGCGCCTTTGTCTCCGTTGTGTCCTATCCTTGAAGGGTGTAGCACGATGGTCACCTATAAAAAGGAAAAACCCAGGTAAAAGAGTCTGGTGTAATCGTGCGAGAAGTTGGTTATTCTCAATGAATCATTAAAATGAATATATTATTATATTAATAGGGTCAAGCGGAACTTGGGCTTTGTTACATGTTTGTAGCACCTAGCACCGCCTATGGGGGTATATCTATAGACCCCAGCTCAGGTTTATCTTGGCTGTTACCACCGGCGGTGCACCGGACTCGTCTAACCGTGTCCGTGGACTTGACGACCGATCATGTATTATAGTTGGAGAGGCCGCTCAGTGTTCGGCTGCTAGAGCCGCCACATATTCTTCCGCTCGTAAGGAACACTCTGTGTTTCCGCTAACTGTGATGACGCCACGTGGGCCGGGCATCTTGAGTTTAAGGTAGGCGTAGTGCGGTACTGCGTTGAAGCGAGTTAAGGCCGCTCTTCCGAGTAGTGCGTGATAGCCGCTTCGGAATGGAGCGATGTCGAAGATTAATTCTTTGCTTCTGAAGTTGTTGGGAGAACCGAATATAACCTCTAATGCGAGAGAGCCCGTGCAGCGGGCTTCAACGCCTAGTATTACTCCTTTAAAGGTAGTGTTAATTTGGCTGATTCTTGACGGATCTATCCCCTCTTGCGGACAGTGTCCTGATATATCAGATTAAGACTACTGCCGCCATCAATAAGGGCTCAAGTGAGATGGTATCCATCAATTATTGGGTCGAGCACCAAGGCAGCTGATCCTCCTTGTCGGATACTAGTCGGATGATCCCTACGATCGAAAGTGATCGGGCAGGCCGACTAAGGGTTGAATTTGGGGGCGACAGGCTCTACAACGTATACGTCTCTGAGTGCGCGTTTTTGCCTTCTCTTCGGTATGTGAGTTGCGTAAATCATGTTCATTGTTTTGACTTCTGGTGGGAATTTTTTCTGTCCCCCAGTGTTCGGCTGGTGAGGCTCATCCTCGTCTTCACTTGGCGTCTCCCTTCCTTTGTGTTCGGCGTTTAGCTTGCCGGCCTGCTTGAAGACCCAACATTCTCTGTGGGTGTGGTTTGCAGGTTTTTCGGGGGAGCCATGAATTTGACATAATCTGTCTAGAACCTTGTTTAGGCTGGACGGTCCATCTCTGCTACCTTTAAATGGCTTTTTCCGTTGACCGGGTCGAGAGCCCCTGAATCCGGCATTGACCGCCGTGTTGTCCGGACTCTCTTCCTTGTTTCGACGCTTGTTTTTGTTGCATCGTGGCTTCTCGTTACCATCCCTAATTTGGGATGTGCCGGGTCGCTGGTGCCTCTATGGGCCAACCAGCTGTCCTCACCCGCACAAAAGCGGGACATAAGGCTTGTTAGGGCCGCCATTGTCCTTGGCTTTTCTTGGCCGAGGTGTCTCGCGAGCCATTCGTCTCGGATACTGTGCTTGAAGGACGCTAAGGCTTCGGCATCCGGACAATCAACGATTTGATTCTTTTTAGTAAGAAATCTGTTCTAAAGCTTACGGGCTGACTCTCCGGGTTGTTGGATTATGTGACTTAAATCATCTGCGTTCAGAGGTCGGACATAGGTCCCTTGAAAATTGGCCCTAAAAGCATCCTCAAGTTCCTCCCAACTTCCAATTGAGTTTTCAGGGAGGCTTTTCAACCAATGCCGAGCTAGTCCTTTCAACTTGAGGGGCAGATATTAATTGGTGTGGAGATCATCTCTGCGAGCCATGTGGATATGAAGGATAAAGTCCTCAATCCAAACCCCAGGGTCTGTCATTCCGTCCTATGCCGCTATGTTCACGGGTTTGAATCCCTGTGGAAATTCATGATCCAGCACTTCATCGGTGAAGCACAGGGGGTGTGCGGCACCCCTGTAATTGGATGTGTCATGGCATGTTGTCGACGGTTGTTGTGTGTGGGGTTGATTCCGAACTTGTATTCGATCCTTATGATCATTTTGATGGCTATGATCTTGCGCCGGAGCACGTCCTCTAGATCCATAGATGGACCTGGTCGCACCGGCCTTTTTGTCCAGGAGCTCACGTAAATCGTGTGATGCTTGCGTGTGGCATGAGTAGCCGCTCTGTCGTAGCCACGTGGTGGTCGGTCCGGCTGATCAGCCGTATTATTCTTCGGCCGAATGGGCTTTATGGCCTCGTCGTTGAATTCGGGTAGCAGCTTGCGCTTTGGCTAGCTCTTTGTGTGGTGATCATCGCCATATTTTTCTTCAGTGTCTAGCACTTTGTTCCATCTGTAGTTGAGCGTATCCTGCGCAGCCTTAAGCCTTTGCATCTGCTTTTTCAGGCTCCTCGCGGTGGCCATAAGCCTTCTGTGGAGGTTCTCTTGTTCCAAGTGTTTTTCCGGGATGAATGCATCGTCGTCCATACTGTCCTCCTCTCCGGAGGCAGGTTAATGAGTTTTACCCTCGCGGTCGTCGTGATCGGGCGTCTGCTCCGGACTATGTTCGGCGTGCCCTGGCTCATCCTGCTCCATCGCTGGGTGCATGGGGTCGTCGTTTCCTTTGGAGTCGACCGGGGTGTCAATTTTTCTTGCGCTATTATCGCTATTTTTACTGTGGCTAGACTTAGAGCGATGCCTGTGCCGTCGCTTTGGTTTCTGCCCGGGGGGGTTATCCTCCGTTGCATCCTTTTTGTCGCCGTTGTTCTCCTTTGGGTGTGTCTACCATGTATATATCATATGATGAGGTGGCTATCCAGCGCCGTGTGGGCGGTGGTTCCCGATCATCTCCAGCATCGACGTCCATACCGTCGATGTCTTCGGAGTCAAAGTCCAGCGTGTCAGTTAAGTCATCAACAATGGCTATTAAGTGGGTGGTGGGTGGGCAGCGAATTTCTTTGTCGTCTACATCCCACGCGAACCAGACATAGTTCGCCCAAGAGTGTCCTAATAAAGAGAGAGAGAGCTCAATGAATTTAGCACATCACCAAAGGGTGAGTGTTGAAAGATATCCGCGGAGGTGAACTCCATGATAGGTGCCCAATTAGATTCGATAGGTACGGATGCGTGCGGTTCGGAACCTAAGACCGGAGACAAGTCCGGGGGTCCGATGACACAGGTTTCCTTAGAGGTGGAGCCTGTGTTCGGCTCCAACGCCGATGAGTGTGCGGCCTCTGTGGCGGGGTCCATCCACCCGTCGTCGGATGGCGCGATCTGCTCCAGATTAAGGGCCGGGGCAGCCATAGGTGCGATATCCTGAACACCGTCCGGTGGCAGATCTAAGTCATGCGCATCGTGACTGTTCGGCGCTCCTGACACAGGCTCGAACCCGTCGAAGATCAAGTCTCCGTGATTGTCAGCCGTGTAGTTCAAGTTTCCAAATCTGACCTGATGGTCAGGGGCGTAGCTGTTGATCTGCTCCAGATGGCCAAGCAAGTTGGCCCGCAGTGCGAAGCCGCCGAATATGAAGATCTGTCCGGGGAGAAAAGTCTCACCTTGGACCGCATTGTTGCTGATGATTGAAGGAGCCATCAAGCCTCGTGGCGACGACACAGTGGAACTCTCAATGAAAGCACCAATGTCGGTGTCAAAACCGGCGGATCTCGGGTAGGGGGTCCCGAACTGTGCGTTTAAGGCTAATGGTAACAGGAGGCTGGGGACACAATGTTTACCCAGGTTCAGGCCCTCTTGATGGAGGTAATACCATACTTCCTACTTGATTGATCTTGATGATATGAGTATTACAAGAGTTGATCTACCACAAGATCATAGAGGCTAACCCTAGAAGCTAGCCTATGATTATGATTGTTCTTCTTCTTTGTCCTACAGACTAAACCCTCCGGTCTATATAGACACCGGAGGGGGCTAGTGTTACACAGAGTCGGTTATAGAGAAGGAGATCTACACATCTGAATCGCCAAGCTTGCCTTCCACGCAAAGGAGAGTCCCATCCGGACACGGGACGAAGTCTTCAATCTTGTATCTTCATAGTCCAACAATCCGGCCAAAGTATATAGTCCGGCTGTCCGAGTACCCCCTAATCCAGGACTCCCTTAGCGGCCAAGCCTCCAATTGCCATTGCTCGAGGCGACGAGCCACCGTCGCTGATGTGCGAAGGGCAGCCACCTGGCCTTCAAGCCACCATTGTGTGGGGGGAGCTGCGATCATGGTGAAAGAGCCTGAGCCAAGGCCACGTGGGGAGAGTGCCACGGCGCCGGAGGGCTGGCTGAGACCAGGGGCTATGAGTTGGTGGAAGGTGCATGGCAGCGGTGCAAGAGACGATCAAGATGATCTGATCCAGGAATTAGCGAAGGGTCAAGCCCTTTTCACGTGATGATTAATAGAGAGAGGGGGTTATGTGCTAATTGCATTTAAGTGGGATAGTTAGCAGTCCAACCGTTAATCTAGGACGTCCGACATCGATCCAATAGTGTTGCATAGAAATTTTCAGATTTTCACTGAAAAGGCATTTTCACCTAATACTTCGCCTTTTGGGAGTTACATAAGTATTGGAAATTTTCAGATTGCTACAGACTGTTCTGTTTTTGTCAGATTCTGTTTTCTTTGCGTTGTGTGCTTGTTTTGATGATTCTATGGTTTTCTTTGATGAGTTTTTGCCATAGAAAATTTGGAATACAGTAGATATAATGCAAAAGCAAAATAAGACTAGGTTTGCTACATTTCTTTTAGTAGTGGTTTGGTTTCTTATACTAACGGATCTCACAAAGGTTTTGTTTGAGTTTTGTGTGAGTGAAGTTTTCAAGTTTTGGGTTATCGTATGATGGATGAAGGAATAAATATAAGCAAAAGGCTAAGATTGCGGATGCCCGAGGCACCCCAAGATAACATTCAAAGAAGTAGCAAGCAACTAAGCTTGGGGATGCCCCCGAGTGGCATCCCCGCTTTCTTCTAACACTACACAAAAAATACACATCCGTGACATTTTGGGCCGAACGAATTTTTTTCCTGTCATACTTATCACACTTCTATGATGATAATTGTGAAAAATCCCCGTATTATCATAGATGTGCTGGGCTCCTACTTCTACGACAAAAAATCATGACAGAAAATGGGCTTTTCGTCCTGGGCGGGCGGGAGACGCAACTGCATGACATTCTTTGGGCCGTCCATGACGGAAAAAACCGTGGTAGAAGCGAGGGCGACGGAAATATCGGTGTGTTCTCGGTTACAGTGGGTGGTCAAGGGCCGAGCGATGCACGTTTCTCTCGTACACGTACGCGCGTGGGTGTGAGGCATTGGGCTCTAACTGAACCCGAGCGAGGCGTCGCCTAACTAAACCCGAGCGATTGCACTACAGGCTATGTGTTACTGGACCCGAGCGAGTGAGCGATTCCTCCGCTATTACTGCTAACTAAAGCCGATCGATGCTGCCTTTGGGTGAACAGTGAGCGTTGTTGGGGGGTTTGGATGAACAGTTCTTGGTGGGGGTTGGATGAACCGGGCCCCGTGGTGTTGCCGCTGGATGAACCGGACCCCGATCGATCAAGCCGGTTGGGCGTGGATGAACAGGACCCCGTGGAGGGCTGGATGAACAGGACCTCGGTGAGGGAAGGTTGAACAGTAGCCGGTGGAGGGCTGGTTGAACAGTAGTTGGTGGAGGGCTGGATGAACAGTTACCCGTGGAGGGGTGGTTGAACAGGACCCTGTGGAGAGGGCTGGTTGAACAGTAGCCGATGGAGGAGCGCGTGGTGGAGGCTGGATGAACAAGAGCCTGTGGATGAACAGTCGCAGGTGAAGGTTGGAGGAGGTCGACGGTGGATGAACTGTAGCCCGTGGAGGCTGGAGGAGGTCGACGGTGGAGATGAACAGTATCCCGTGGAGTCCCGTTATGCGGTACGCCACACCCCTCCCGATGAACAGGACCCCCATTTCGACCGTAATGCTCCAACACAAGTCCGCTTCCTCCGTTTTGCGGTACGCCACACCCTTCCCGATCAACAGGACCCCGTTTCGACCGTAGGAGGTCCAACAGATGTCCGCTTCCTTCGTTTTGCGGTACGCCAGACCCCTCCCAATGAACAGGATCCCGTTTTAACCGTGGCCGGTCAAACACAAGGCCATTTCCTCCGTTTTGCGGTATGCCAGGCCTCGTTTCCATCGGTTGTTCCATCCAAACCGGTTGGCTCCCGATGATCACGACAACGCATTTCGTTCCAACCCAGCCGGTTGGCTCCCCATGAACATGACGACGACGCAGTTTCTCCATTCCGACCCAGCCATGTACACGAGCCCTGGCCGTACGTATGTGCGACTAGGCGTTCGAGACCCCGTCCGTATGTACGTATGTGGCCGTATTTTCTTTCTTGCACCCTGACCGCTGTACGTACATGTACATGCTATGTGCGCGCCTCTACTACGACACGTGCGTGCCTCTACTACGACACGTGTGCGCCTTTACATCGAGCAGTATGTACGTACATGTTCATGACCAGAATGACAACACTCCGTACGCTTCGACCAGTTGGGTCCCGACTGTCAGGCACTTCCTTGCGTGCGAAGATGTAGATGGTGGGTCCCAGCAGTCAGGGGGCGAATCGTTTTTTTGCCCGGACGCACTTCCTTGTGTGCGAAGATGTAGCTGGTGGGTCCCAGCAATCTGGGGGGAAATGTTTTTTGTGAAATACGGTGGCCCATCCGATGGGTCCCTGCTGTCAGGTGGAGGAATCATTATTTTGTGTGTAATAAGGAGGCACTTCCTTGCTGCGGCTGTGGACCCAGCTGTCAGCCTCTCCACATACAGTACTCTTCCAATGGAAGTCATTCCTTGACCACGTTGACCACGCCGCGCCAAGAGCACCAGGGCGGTGGACGACAGTGAGGCCTGGGAAGGGGACAACGCAGAGCCGGGGAAGATGCGGCAGTGGAAGCCCGCGCGGAGAGGAGTACGAGGGATCACTGGTTCGGGCTGCGGTGTGAGGCTACCATCGCCGCAGAATAACAGGGGGTGTGGGTGAGTGATACATCTCCAACGTATCTATAATTTTGGTTGCTCCATGCTACCTTATCTACTGTTTTAGGCAATATTGGGCTTTATTATCTACTTTTATATTATTTTAGGGACTAACCTATTAACCGGAGGCCCAGCCTAGATTTGCTGTTTTATGCCTATTTCAGTGTTTCGAGGAAAATGAATATCAGACGGAGTCAAAACGGAACGAAATCAACTGGAGAAGTTATTTTTGGAAGGAAATCCACCCAGGGAACTTGGAGTGCACGTCAGGGGAGATACGGGCTGCCCACAAGGGTGGGGGGCGCCCCCTGGGCGCGCCCCCCTGCCTCGTGGGACCCCCGTAGCTCCACCGACGTACTTCCTACACCCATATATACCTACGTACCCAAAAACTTCCAGAACAGAAGATAGATCGGGAGTTCCACCGCCGCAAGCCTCTGTAGCCACCAAAAACCAATCGGGACCGTGTTTCGGCACCTTGCCGGAGGGGGATCCCATCACCGGAGGCCATCTTCATCATCCCGGCGCTATCCATGACGAGGAGGGAGTAGTTCACCCTCGGGGCTGAGGGTATGTACCAGTAGCTATGTGTTTGATCTCTCTATCTCGTGTTCTCTCTCGTGTTCCCTCTATGGCACGATCTTGATGTATCCCGAGCTTTGCTATTGTAGTTGGATCTTATGATGTTTCTCCCCCTCTACTCTCTTGTGATGTATTGAGTTTCCCCTTTGAAGTTAGCTTATCGGATTGAGTCTTTTATGAGAACACTTGATGTACGTCTTGCGATCCACTTGATGTATGTTTTGGTGATCAACTTGCGGGTTTCGTGGCATTGGGAACCTATGCATAGGGGTTGGCACACGTTCTTGACTCTCCGGTAGTAGCTTTGGGGCACTCTTTGAAGTACTTTTATGTTGGTTTGATAAATATGAGATTGTGTGATGCATATCGTATAATCATGCCCACGGATACTTGAGGTGACAATGGAGTATCTAGGTGACATTAGGGTTTTGGTTGATTTGTGTCTTAAGGTGTTATTCTAGTACGAACTCTTTTATAGATCGATCCGAAAGAATAACTTTGAGGTGGTTTCGTAACCTACCATAATCTCTACGTTTGTTCTCCGCTATTAGTGGCTTTGGAGTGACTCTTTGTTGCTTGTTATGGGCTTGTTATATGATCTATCTATGTTATTATTGTTGAGAGAATTTGCACTAGTGAAAGTATGAACCCTAGGCCTTGTTTCCTATCATTGCAATACTGTTTACACTCACTTTTATCATTAGTTACCTTGCTGTTTTTATTATTTCAGATTACAAATACCTATATCTACTATCTATTTTGCACTTGTATCACCATCTCTTCGCCGAACTAGTGCACCTATACAATTTGCCATTGTATTGGGTGTGTTGGGGACACAAGAGACTCTTTGTTATTTCGTTGCAGGGTTGTTTGAGAGAGACCATCTTCATCCTACGCCTCCTACGGATTGATAAACCTTAGGTCATCCACGTGAGGGAAATTTGCTACTGTCCTTCAAACCTGTGCACTTGCAGGCCCAACAATGTCTACAAGAAGAAGGTTGTGTAGTAGACATGAAGCTCTTTTCTGGCGCCGTTGCCGGGGAGGCTAGGGAAAGGGTACTCACACCCCGTCCACTAAGCTCTTTTTTGGCGCGGTGAGTGCTTGAAGGTATATCTTTATATCTTGCAATCGAATCTTTTTGTTTCTTGTTTTATCACTAGTTTAGTTTATAAAAGAAAACTACAAAAAAATGGAATTAAGTTTGTCTCATACGCTTCACCTTTTTAATATCTTTCGTGAGTATGATGGAAAGGATAATTGTGCTCAAGTGCTAGAAGTAGAAATCTCTAAATTGTTTGGCACTAAATATTTGAATGATGAGCATGATTGCAATGTTGTTAGTATGAATTCCCTGAATATCCATGATGCTAATGATATGCAATGCCACAAGCTTGGGGAAGCTATGTTTGATGAAGATGATATTTTTTGTCCCCCAAGCTTTGATGAGCAAATTTACTATGATGAAACATGCCTCCTATCTATGATGATTATTGTGATGACACGTATGCTTTAAAGAATAATGATAACCAGGAAACGTGTCATCTTGATCTTAATTTTCAATCACATGATAGTTATTTTGTTGAGTTTGCTCCCACTACTATTCATGAGAAGAATTTTGCTTATGTGGAGAATAGTAAATTTTCTATGCTTGTAGATCATGAAAAGAATGCTTTAGGTGCTGGTTATATTGTTGAATTCATTCATGATGCTACTGAAAATTACTATGAGGGAGGAACATATGCTTGTAGGAATTGCAATAATATCAAGTTTCCTCTCTATGTGCTTAAATTCTTGAAGCTATGCTTGTGTTACCTTCCTATGCTAGTTGATTATTGTTCCCATAATTTGTTTTCTCACAAAATCCCTATGCATAGGAAGTGGGTTAGACTTAAAGGTGCTAGTCATATTCTTCATGATGCTTCCGTTATGTTTCAATCCTTATCTTTTATGTGAGCATCACTGTCATGATCATGCCTAGCTAGAAAGGCAATAAAGAAAAGCGCTTGTTGGGAGACAACCCAATATTTACCCTTACTGTTTTTGTGTGTACACATGATTATGCTACTGTAGTAATCATGCTTTATAACTTTTTTTCAATAAAGTGCCAAGTAGAACCTTTGGGAAGACTTGGGTGAAGTTTATGTGATCTTGCTGTGAAAAACAGAAACTTTTGCACTCACGAGAATAGCTGCCATTTTTTACTGGAGAGTGCTTTTAGGTTGATTATTTTTTCAGATGATTAATAGACAAATTGCTCAGGTCCAGAAATTTATTTCATAATCTTTGGAGTTCCAGAAGTATACGTTTTATACAGATTACTACAGACTGTTCTGTTTTTGACAGATTCTGTTTTCTATGTGTTGTTTGCTTATTTTGATGCATCTATGGCTAGTATTAAGTGGTATGAACCATAGAGATGTTAGAATACAGTAGATATTACACCAATATGAATTTATAATGAGTTCATTACAGTACCTAAGTGGTGGTTTTATTTTCTTATACTAACGGAGCTTACGAGTTTTGTTTTGAGTTTTGTGTGGTTGAAGTTTTCAAGTTTTGGGTAAAGATTCGATGGACTACGGAATAAGGAGTGGAAAGAGCCTAAGCTTGGGGATGCCCAAGGCACCCCAAGGTAAAATTCAAGGACAACCAAGCAACTAAGCTTGGTGATGCCCCGGAAGGCATCCCCTCTTTCGTCTTCGTTCATCGGTAACTTTACTTGGAGCTATATTTTTATTCACCACATGATACGTGTTTTGCTTGGAGCGTCATTTTATTTTGTTAGTTTTTTCTTGATGTTTGTTAGAATAATGTTTTGCATCTTTAGTTTCAATAAAAAAAGTCAAGGATAGCCTTTGTCATGCTTATTTTGCTAGTTTGCATGTTGCTGTTTGAAAACAGAAAGTTTACCGCTGTTGAAAAAATTCCCTAGAAAAGTCAGAGCATGGTCTAACGTTGAATCTTTTTGAAAATTAAGCTATGATAAATTTATTACAGTGGGAATTTTAGTTCATAATTTTTGGAGTTAGGGAAGTATTGATACTCTTGCATTCTTTCCAGACTGTACTGTTTTGGCAGATTGCTGTTATGTTTGCATTGTTGGCGTATGTTTGCTTGTTTAATGATTCTATTTGAGGATAGGAGTATTAAATATGCAGAGGCATTTAGTATTCAATGTTGAATAATAATTTTAGTGATTTGCTAAAGTAGATAATGATAAGGTTTTGCATTGGTTTATACTAACCTATCTCACGAGTTCTTGTTGAGTTTGTTGTGAATGAAGCTTTTGATAAGAAGAGAAACAATGATAAGAGAGGAATTAAGGAGACACAAAAGTTCAAGCTTGGGGATGCCCAAGGCACCCCAAGATAATATTTCAAGAAGTCTCAAGCATCTAAGCTTGGGGATGCCCCGGTAGGCATCTCACCTTTCTTTTTC
>NC_041383.1:541095907-541108109 GCF_002162155.2 Triticum dicoccoides
ACAATTATCGGTTAGTATCGGTTGAGCCTAAGTTTTTGCTTCTTCACATGAGTTGTGCTATCCTTGCATTGTAGTTTTGTTTAGATTTGCTTGCTGTTTGAATAAGTATCAAGATCTGAAATTCTTTAATGAGAGAGAGCCATACACAAATTGGAATTTGCTAAGAATACTCTATGTGCTTCACTTATATCTTTTGAGCTTGATAGTTTTGCTCATTGTGCTTCACTTATATCTTTTGAGCATGATAATTTTTGCTCTAGTGCTTCACTTAGATCTTTTAAGAGCACGGTGGTGGATTTGTTTTAAAGAAACTATTGATCTCTCATGCTTCACTTAGATTATTTTGAGAGTTGTTAATAGCATGGTAATTTGCTTAAAGTTAATATACTTGGTATTCAAGATTTGTGAAACTTTCTTTTGAGTGCGTTGAATACTAAGATAAGTTTGATGCTTGATAATTGTTTTGAGATTTGGAGGTGATAATATCAAAACAATGCTAGTTGGGGTGATTATGAATTTAAATAATGCTTGTGTTGAAGTTTGTGATTCCCGTAGCATGCACGTATGGTGAACCGCTTTGTGATGAAGTCGGAGCACAATTTTATTTATTGATTGTCTTCCTTATGAGTGGCAGTCGGGGACGAGCGATGGTCTTTTCCTACCAATCTATCCCCCTAGGAGTATGCGTTTAATGCTTTGGTTTTTGATGACTTCTAAATTTTTGCAATAAGTGCATGAGTTCTTTTGATTAATGTTGAGTCCATGGATTATACGCACTCTCACCCTTCTGCCATTGCTAGCCTCTCTAATACCGCGCACTTTTCGCCGGTATCATACACCCACCATATACCTTCCTCAAAACAGCCACCATACCTACCTATCATGGCATTTCCATAGCTATTCCGAGATATATTGCCATGCAACTCTCCACCGTTCCATTCATATGACACACATTACTTTTGTCATATTGCTTTTTGCATGAACATGTAGTTGACATTGTATTTGTGGCAAGGCCATCTTCATAATTTTCATACATGTCACTCTTGATTCATTGCATATCCCGGTACACCGTCGGAGCCATTCATATAGAGTCATATCTTGTTCTAAGTATCGAGTTGTAATTGTTGAGTTGTAAGAAAAATAAAAGTGTGATGATCATCATTATTAGAGCATTGTCCCAGTGAGGAAAGGATGATGGAGACTATGATTCCCCCATAAGTCGGGATGAGACTCCGGACTTTATGAAAAATAAAAGAGGCCAAAGAAGCCCAAACAAAAAAAAAAGAGGCCAAAGAAGCCCACCAAAATAAAAAATAAATAAATAAATGAGAGAAAAAGAGAGAAGGGACAATGCTACTATCCTTTTTCCACACTTGTGCTTCAAAATAAGCACCATGATCTTCATGATAGAGAGTCTCATATGTTATCACTTTCATATACTAGTGGGAATTTTTCATTATAGAACTTGGCTTGTATATTCCAATGATGGGATTCCTCAAAAGTGCCCTAGGTCTTCGTGAGCAAGCAAGTTGGATGCACACCCACTTAGTTTCTTTTGTTGAGCTTTCATATACTTATAGCTCTAGTGCATCCGTTGCATGGCAATCCCTACTCACTCACATTGATATCTATTGATGGGCATCTCCATAGCCCGTTGATACGCCTAGTTGATGTGAGACTATCTTCTCCTTTTTTGTCTTCTCCACAACCACCATTCTATTCCACCTATAGTGATATGTCCATGGCTCACACTCTTGTATTGCATGAAAGTTGAAAAAGTTTGAGATTTCTAAAGTATGAAACAATTACTTGGCTCGTCATCGGGGTTGTGCATGATTAAATACTTTGTGTGATGAAGATAGAGCATAGCCAGACTATATGATTTTGTAGGGATAACTTTCTTTAACCATGCTATTTTGAGAAGACATGATTGCTTTGATTAGTATGCTTGAAGTATTATTACTTTTATGTCAATATGAACTTTTGTCTTGAATCTTTCGGATCTGAATATTCATGCCACAATTAAGAAGATTTAGATTGAAATTATGCCAAAGTATCACTCCGCATCAAAAATTCTTTTTTATCATTTACCTACTCGAGGACGAGCAGGAATTAAGCTTGGGGATGTTTGATACGTCTCCAACGTATCCATAATTTTTGATTGCTCCATGCTATTTTATCTGCTGTTTTAGGCAATATTGGGATTTATTATCCACTTTTATATTATTTTTGGGACTAACCTATTAACCGGAGGCCCAACCCAGATTTGTTGTTTTATGCCTATTTCAGTGTTTCGAGGAAAAGGAATATCAGACGGAGTCAAAACGGAACGAAATCAACTGGAGACGTTATCTTTGGAAGGAAATCCACCCAGGGAACTTGGAGTGCATGTCAGGGGAGATACGGGCTGCCCACGAGGGTGGGGGTGCCCCCCCCTTGGCGCGTCCCCCTGCTTCTTGGGACCCCCGTAGCTCCACCGACGTACTTCCTGCACCCATATATACCTACGTACCCACAAACTTCTAGAATAGAAGATAGATCGGGAGTTCCACCGCCGCAAGCCTCTGTAGCCACCAAAAACCAATCGGGACCCTGTTCCGGCACCCTGCCGGAGGGGGATCCCATCACCGGAGGCCATCTTCATCATCCCGGTGCTATCCATGACGAGGAGGGAGTAGTTCACCCTCGGGGCTGAGGGTATGTACCAGTAGCTATGTGTTTGATCTCTCTCTCTCTCGTGTTCCCTCTATGGCACGATCTTGATGTATCCCGAGCTTTGCTATTGTAGTTGGATCTTATGATGTTTCTCCCCCTCTACTCTCTTGTGATGAATTGAGTTTCCCCTTTGAAGTTATCTTATCGGATTGTGTCTTTTATGAGAACACTTGATGTATGTCTTTCGATCCACTTGATGTATGTTTTGGTGATCAACTTGCGGGTTTCGTGACATTGGGAACCTATGCATAGGGGTTGGCACACGTTCTTGACTCTCCGGTAGTAGCTTTGGGGCACTCTTTGAAGTACTTTTATGTTGGTTTGATAAATCTGAGATTGTGTGATGCATATCGTATAATCATGCCCACGGATACTTGAGGTGACAATGGAGTATCTAGGTGACATAAGGGTTTTGGTTGATTTGTGTCTTAAGGTGTTATTCTAGTATGAACTCTTTTATAGATCGATCCGAAAGAATAACTTTGAGGTGGTTTCATACCCTACCATAATCTCTAGGTTTGTTCTCCGCTATTAGTGGCTTTGGAGTGACTCTTTGTTGCATGTTGAGGGCTTGTTATATGATCTATCTATGTTATTATTGTTGAGAGAACTTGCACTAGTGAAAGTATGAACCCTAGGCCTTGTTTCCTATCATTGCAATACCGTTTACGCTCACTTTTATCATTAGTTTCCTATCATTGCAGGCCCAACAACGTCTACAAGAAGAAGGTTGTGTAGTAGAAATGATTGAGTAGAGGGATGCCCTGGCCAGCGGTGGGAGTAGTAGGGGGCGGTGAGACCTGCGCGGCAGCACAGCCAGCCACGGGAGGCGGTCCCGCCGGTGCTGGATTTGGTAGCTGGAGCAAGAAGATCAAAGATTAAAGAAACACGACGGTCGTTGGGTTGACATCCAACGGTTATGTCTGCTAGAATCGTTTGTTGACGTATATAATAACTAAAAAAATCTTACATACGTGTCAACTTAATAGGCCCACAAGTCAGACCATTCCGTAATTTTTTAATAATTCATATATAGCTCATTGCAACTTCTTATGCAATTTTTTGCCGTCTGTTTTTTTTGTTGGCCAGGGCCAGGGTTAAAAATTTAAATGAAATTTCGCATATTTATGTGGGTTTCAAACTATTTTTAATACCGAAATGTCGAGCCAGATTTAAAGTACTTTGAAGATATATTTAAATTAGGTTAAAGCCCAGTGAAATAGGAATCCGAAAATGTGAAAAAATTCAGAAATTATAAAGTAATTGCCAATTTTTCATTTGTTTTTATATTTACCACCCATTTCATATTGCTTTCAAGATTTGCATGCGTCTTGAAAGAGTTGCAGCCCATCAGGGCGTAGAAAAATAAGTAGGCATGGATTGGGTATTCTTCAGGAAAAAAACTAGGCTCATTTTCACAAAGAAAAAATAGTTGGGCTAGTCATATGGTGAACATAAAATATAAGCCTGGGCTAGACGGGCCACATCCCAGTTGAAACCCTGCTCCGTCTCAACAATAACAAAAAAATACTGCTCGAGCAGCTACATCCCAGGTGTCAGCCGATCTTGTGTTGTTCTCTTGTCTATTGACTATACACGTTCACAATGTCGTGGGTCCCAGATGTCAGGAAACCACTAGGAGGAAGCATTTTCTTTTTCCATACGCTGACATGGTGGGCCCCTACTGTCATCCTCTCCACGTGCTTTTGCCGATTCCTGTTGACATCGGCGTTGACAATTTAGGATATGGTGGGGCGGCGATGTGTGCGCTAAGGTGTAGCCAGCCGTGGGAGGCGGAAGCAGGCGGCCCCCCCGGCACTGGTTTGGTTTTGACGGCTGGAGGAAGACAGGACTGAAGAAACACGACAGACTGTAAAAGCAACATGAGTACTTAACAACCTTAACTGAAACCAGCAGGGGCACTTAACAACCATAGCTGAAAGCAGTATGAGTACTTATAAAGGTTCAACCATACAAAGCACGCCTCGAACAGTGCTACTTTGCCTACAGTTAACCAAGAGTGAGGCCGCCAAGCCCCAGGACAAGGCCCAGGCGCCACCCCGCGCATCCGCAACCTTCTGAAAGCGGCTTCATCTCGCAACATGGTCAATAAACAGGATATTCGCTTTAGAGCCATGGAAAAGCAGGAACATAATCTTCTGTCCTATTCTCCAAGATGGACGTGCCTTCATTATTTGAGACCACCCATGAATAAGTATCTTTTCACCCCCCAAGGGGAATGGAGTAGGTCGACATAAACATCATGTTGTGACCAAGCGCAAGTCTGACCCGACCATGGTCAGGCATCTGTATAGGAACAATAGAACTGGGCAGTTTCTGTTTCAAGAAGATCACAACTGTAAAACTGTGTATAAGCAATGGTTTATGAACAACATATATAACAGAAAATAGCTCGTACCATAAGTTTCTCAACATAGTTGGACCTGTTCAACGAGTGCAGCAGTGGCACACATATCCCACGTGGCCTTCTACCATTGAACGTCCCACAAGGACCTCAAGACGATCAATAAAGTTTAGGAACTTGTGGATGTCGTCCCAGTCAACTTCAGTGCCATCAGTAACAATCGTGTTCTTATAGAATAACAAACGAGCAGCCAACTTAACTCTGAAAAAACCTACACGTGCCACCAATTATAAGAAAATATTAGTTAGAAGTAGCATCTTCGTGAGAGATTCGTTGCTACTTCTAAAGTTAAATCGTGATTAGTTAGACAGAATAGGTGGATTAAGAAGTAATCAAGGCAACAAGCAAGAACCAGATACAAAACTAACATGGATGAACAATTGGAACGATGTCAGGGTGGAAGATCACAGTGAAGATGAGACCAGGTTCTGCTATTTCCATCAACATTCATGCGCCAACTTTCAGTCCGTAACACTTGAGAAAGTTTATCCAAGTTCGGCCATAAAAAAGCAGCGATCTTCTTCGTTCATGAACCCAACTCGGAACTTATATCCATGGCTTTTCTTTACTGTGACCATTAAACTGGTCTATTCAGTTATGGCAAGGCCAAGCATCTTGAGTACATGGGTTTTGGTAGAGCAAATAATGCACTGCAGGAAAAATAATATGAGAACACAATGTATTCCCTATCAAAATCTAGAAATAGTTTCCTCCTTCACATCAGTGTTGACCATCGTACTAGTACCTTTTATCCAAATATAGCAATCCAAATTTCCAAATTAGTTGACAACATGTTCAAAAAAAACCACCGTACCAGATAGAAAAGAGGATTCTAGGAACATACTATGCACATTTTAAAATCCCGTGTCAGGATGAGAAGGAACAAGTGTGGCGTCTCGCCGAGGGCGCAAGAACCTGTAGGGTCCTCATACTTTGGGCACTGCAAATGGAACACACTAGATTCAGTAGGAAGAAAAATGCATCAATGGCGGCGGCTGCCATCCTAGGATTACCAGCGACCAAGGGACTTGGATTTATCGGGGATGGATGAAGAATTTGTACCTGGTTCTCCATGAGAAAACCCTATGCAATCGCCGAGAGGGGTTTTTCTCTGAACAAATAGACGAGGGAGAAGGGGATTCAGGCCTAGTGAAATATTGCCGCTTCGTCCGTCCAGCTTACTGCTAAAGCTTGAAATGTGGGGGGTTTTGTGATTTGATGGCTCATTGGGCATTACTGCGGCGCTACGACCGGGGTGTGTCTACTGTGCAGTTGTGCCCTCTAATTTGGTGCATATGGCACGTGGACCCCGTTGTCGGATGCCCCACATATCAGCGAAAGGAAGTAGAAAGACAGGAGTAACTAGTTACACATAAATATATTATTGACAGAGAGATACTCCCTCTGTAAAGAAATGTAAAAATCTTTTATATCACAACTTTATACATATGAAAAATCAAGGGGAATATATATATAACATATATAATTATAAAAAACAAAGTTTTTTTAACATAGTATAGACGAGTTGGTGATGATGGTGTGCCTGCCATCCTGCAATATAGGTTGTCTGATTTATATCTGACGGATAGGAAGGAAACTATGGCAATTTCACAAAAAGGTACCCACACACCTCTCCACATTTGCAAATAAGGCCTTCCTTCGTTCATCCTTTTCTCTCACAAGATAAAATACTCGTACAAATGCATCTTGATGTTACGTGCAACGCACGGGCATTATGGGGGTTCAGCTGAGAATATAATACTCATACATGCTCACGGTTCTGGACTTTGGGCCACAGTCCAGTGGTAACTAATGATAAAAGTGAGCGTAAATGGTATTGCAATGCTAGGAAACAAGGCCTAAGGTTCATACTTTCACGAGTGCAAGTTCTCTCAACAATAATAACATAACTGGATCATATAAATATCCCTCAACATGCAACAAAGAGTCACTCCAAAGTCACTAATAGCGGAGAACAAACGAAGAGATTATTGTAGGGTACAAAACCACCTCAAAGTTATCCTTTCTGATCGATCTATTCAAGAGTCCGTAGTAAAATAACACGAAGATATTATTTTCGTTCAATCTATCATAGAGTTTGTACTAGAATAACACCTTAAGACACAAATCAACCAAAACCCTAATGTCACCTATATACTCCATTGTCACCTCAAGTATCCGTGGGCATGATTATACAATATGCATCACACAATCTTAGATTCATCTATTCAACCAACACAAAGTACTTCAAAGAGTGCCCCAAAGTTTCTACTGGAGAGTCAAGACGAAAACGTGTGCCAACCCCTATGCATAAGTTCACAAGGTCACTGAACCCGCAAGTTGATCACCAAAACATACATCAAGTAGATCACGTGAATATCCCATTGTCACCACAGATAAGCACGGCAAGACATACATCAAGTGTTCTCAAATCCTTAAAG
Organism: Triticum dicoccoides; assembly: GCF_002162155.2. Taxonomy (NCBI): domain Eukaryota; kingdom Viridiplantae; phylum Streptophyta; class Magnoliopsida; order Poales; family Poaceae; genus Triticum; species Triticum dicoccoides. The sequence continues at coordinate 541,103,489 of NC_041383.1, forward strand.
ACTCAATCCAATAAGATAACTTCAAAGGGAAAGCTCAATCCATTACAAGGGAGTAGAGGGGTAGAAACATCATAAGATCCAACTATGATAGCAAAGCTCGCGATACATCAAGATCATACCACCTCAAGAACACACGAGAGAGAGAGAGAGAGAGAGAGAGAGAGAGAGATCAAACACATAGCTACTGGTACATACCCTTAGCCCCGAGGGTGAACTACTCCCTCCTCATCATGGAGATCACCGTGATGATGAAGATGGCCACCGGTGAGGGATCCCCCCTCCGGCAGGGTGCCGAAACAGGGTCCCGATTGGTTTTTGGTGGCTACATAGGCTTACGGCGGTGGAACTCCTGATTTATTGTGCTCCTGTAGGTTTTTGGGGTATATGGATATATATTGGCGAAATAAGTTGGTGAGGGGAGCCACAAGGGGCCCGCGAGGGTGGGGGCGCCCACGAGGGTAGGGCGCGCCTCCCTGCCTCGTGGCCACCTCGAAGCTTCCCTAACGTCTACTCCAAGTCTCCTGGATTGCTTCCGTTCAAAAAATAACTCTCCCAAAGGTTTCATTCCGTTTGGACTCCGTTTGATATTCCTTTTCTGCGAAACATTGAAATAGGCAAAAAAACAGCAATATAGGCTGGGCATCCGGTTATTAGGTTAGTCCCAAAAATAATAAACAAATGTATAATAAACGCCATTAAACATCTAAAGCAGATAATATAATAGCATGAATACTTCACAAAATAAAAATACATTGGAGACGTATCAAAGAGGCAGGGGAGGAATGCCTAACAAAGGAGGAGAGACACCTCCAACAGATAAGAACCGGCAGAACCTCCAATATCGAAAACATCATAGAAGATGCATGTGAACTCCATTTTCGATGAACTCGAGCTTGTCATCAAGAAGACCATAAGATCCAAATCTCACAAAGAGAACCAAACAAGAACCAAGAAATATGATGCAAGGATGCAATGGTTTGAGCTCTCTACGAATGATATGATTAAGCTACTCATCGAGAGCCCCCCTTGATAGTACGGCAATTGATCCTAAAACCCGGTCTCCCAACTACCACCATGAGACCGGTAAAATAGAAAACTTATCAAGGGCAAACCTTTGCCTTCACATGGTCCACTTGAGCTAGATGATGATCTTGTCCTCCTCAAGTTGGACCACCTTTCTTGATTGCGTTGGGTCGATGAAGACTAGATGATTGCTCCCCCACACTCCACTATGGGTGAGACACTCTTCGGCACATCTTCACAAGTCCATTGACACCAAAACGGACGGCAAGCTTCAAGCATTTGATCTCTTCGTGATGCTCCACTTAAGCTTGCACACCGCAACCTGACCCCACAAAGAACTCTCACATAGACCATGGGTTAGAACACAAAGCGCAATGGACAATGCTTACCATACCATGGGATCACTTGATCCCTCTCGGTACATCTTCTACGCTTTGTGAGTTGATCAACTTGATTCACTCTTGACTTAGTCTTGATCAAACCTTGAATCTTTCCAACTCTCTTCATTTGCATGATGTATGACCAATCTTTGGATAATTCATTAATAGCACCTTGGTCAACTCATAAACTCCTTGAAACCAACACATGGACTTCAAGAAAAGCCTATGGACAAATCCTTTAAATATAACTCAAGACAACCATTAGTCCATAGAGATTGTCATCAATTACCAAAACCAAACATGGGGGCACCGCATGTCCTTTCACCATGTGACCAACAACCAAAGGGTTTACTAGAGTCAATAATCTAGTTCACATCGCCATGTGATTAACATCCAAAGAGTACTAATGTATGATCATGTTTTGCTTGTGAGAGAAGTTTAGTTAATGGGTCTGTCATATTCAGAGCCGTATGTATTTTGCAAATTTTCCATGTCTATAATGCTCTGCATGCTCCCATTTTCAATATGTATCCAGATTGAGACTCAGTGTCATCTGGATTGGTGTAAAAGTTTGCATCAATGTAATTCTTTACAGCGAACTCTTTATCACCTCCATAACCGAGAAATATTTCCTTAGTACTCTTAGGTAACTAAGGATAACTTCGATCGCTGTCTAGTGATCCACTCCTGGATCACTATCGTACCCCCTTTCCAAACTCATGATAAGGTACACAATAGATCTGGTACACAACATAGCATATTTTATAGTACCTATGGCTAAGGAACAGGGAATGACTTTCATTCTCTTTCTATTTTATGCCGTGGTCAGGTTTTGAGTCTTACTCAACTTTACACCTTGGAATACAGGCAAGAACTCCTTCTTTGACTATTCCATTTTGAACTACTTCAAAATCTTGCAAAGGTATGTACTCATTGAAAAACCTTATCAAGCGTATTAATCTATCTCTATAGATCTCGATGCCCAATATGTAAGCAGTTTAACCGAGGTCTTTCTTTGAAAAACTCCTTTCAAACACTCCTTTATGCTTTCCAAAAAATTATACATGATTTTCGATCAACATATGTCATTCACATATACTTATCAAAAAGGATGTAGTGCTCCCACTGACTTTCTTGCAAATACAGGCTTCACCGCAAGTCTGTATAAAACTATATGCTTTGATCAACTCATCAAAGCGTGTATTCCAACTCCGAGATGCTTTCACCAGTCCATAAATGGATCGCTGGAGCTTGCATACTTTGTTAGCACCTTTAGGATCGACAAAACCTTCTGGTTGCATCATAAACAACTCTTATTAGAGATATCCATTTAAGGAATGCAATTTTGACATCCATTTGCCAGATTTCACAAAATGTGGCAATTGCTAACATGATTCGGACGGACTTAAGCATTTCTATAGTTGAGAAAGCCTCATCGTAGTCAACTCCTTGAACTTTTCGAAAACCTTTTTGTGACTACTCGAGCTTTGTAGATAGTTTCACTACCATCAGCGTTCATCTTCCTCTTGAATATCCATTTATTCTCAATGGCTTGCCGATCATCGGGCAAGTCCACCAAAGTCCACACTTTGTTCTCATACATGGATACTATCTCAAATTTCATGGCCTCAAGCCATTTATCGGAATCTAGGCTCATCATAGTTTCTTCATAGTTTGTAGGTTCGTCATGGTCAAGTACCATGACCTCCAGAACAAGATTAGCACTTTGATGCGAATCATGCTCTATTTGACCTACGAGGTTCGATAGCAACTTGATCTGAAGTTTCATGTTCATTATCATTAGATTCCTCTCTAGTTGGTGTAGGCATCATGGGAATAGATTTCTCATATGAGCTATTTTCCAAATTGAGAGAAGGTACAATTACCTCATCAAGTTCTACTTTCCTCACACTCACTTCTTTCGAGAGAAACTCCTTCTCTAGAAAGCTTCCGTTCTTAGCAACAAAGATTTTGCCTTCGGACTGGTGGTAGAAGGTGTACCCAATTGTTTCCTTAGGGTATCCTATGAAGACGCACTTCTCCGATTTTGGGTTTGAGCTTATCAGGCTGAAGCCTTTTGACATAAACATCGCATCCCCAAACTTTAAGAAACGAAAGCTTAGGTTTGTTGCCAAACCACAATTCACACAGTGTCATCTCAACGGATTTTGACGGTGCCCTGTTTAATGTGAATGTAGCTGTCTCTAATGCATAACCCCAAAACAATAGTGGTAAATCGGTAAGAGACATCATAGATCGCACCATATCTAATAAAGTGAGGTTACGATGTCCGGACACACCATTACGCTGTGGTTTTCCAGGTGGCATGAGTTGTGAAACTATTCCACATTGTTTTAAATGAAGGCCAAACTCGTAACTCAAGTATTCACCTCCACGATCAGATCGTAGAAACTTTTATTTTTCTTATTACAATGATTCTCCACTTCACTATGAAATTCTTTGAACTTTTCAAATGTTTCGGACTTGTGTTTCATTAAGTAGATATACTCAGATATGCTCAAATCATCTATGAAGGTCGGAAAATAACAATACCTGCCACGAGCCTTTATACTCATTGGACCGCATACATCAGTATGTATTATTTCCAATAAGTCATTAGCTCGTTCCATTGTTCCAGAGAACGGAGTTTTAGTCATCTTGCCCATAAGGCACGTTCGCAAGTATCAAATGATTCATAATCAAGTGATTCCAAAAGGCCATTAGCATGGAGTTTCTTCATGCGCTTTACGCCTATATGACCTAAACGGTAGTGCCACAAGTATGTTGCACTGTCATTATAAACTTTACATCTTTTGGCATCAATATTATGAATATGTGAATCACTACGATCGAGATTCAATAAACCATCAACATTGGGTGTATGACCACAGAAGGTTTTATTCATGTAAACAGAATAACAATTATTCTCTATCTTAAATGAATAACTATATTGCAATAAACATGATCTAATCATATTCATGCTTAACGCAAACACCAAATAAGATTTATTTAGGTTCAACACTAATCCTGAAAGTATAGGGAGTGTGCGATGATGATCATATCATTCTTGGAACCACTTTCAACATCCATCGTCACTTCACCCTCAACTAGTCTTTATTTATTCTGCAACTCCTGTTTCGAGTTACTAATCTTAGCAACCGAACAGGTATCAAATACCCAGGGGCTACTATGAGAACTAGTAAGGTACACATCAACAA
>NC_041383.1:541108119-541129122 GCF_002162155.2 Triticum dicoccoides
TCTCTCTCTCTCTCTCTCTCTCTCGTGTTCTTGATATGGCAGGATCTTGATGTACCGCGAGCTTTGCTATTATAGTTGGATCTTATGATGTTTCTCCCCCTCTATCTCTTGTAATGGATTGAGTTTTCCCTTTGAAGTTATCTTATTGAATTGAGTCTTTAAGGATTTGAGAACACTTGATGTATGTCTTGCGTGGGATACTCGTGGTTACAATGGGGTATTCTATTGATTCACTTGATGTATGTTTTGGTGATCAACTTGCGGGTTTCGTGACCTTGGGAATCTATGCATAGGGTTGGCACATGTTTTCGTCTTGACTCTCCGGTAGAACCTTTAGGGCACTCTATGAAGTACTTTGTGTTGGTTTGAATATATGAATCTGAGATTGTGTGATGCATATCATATAATCATACCTGCAGATACTTGAGGTGAGTATCTAGGTGACATTAGGGTTTTGGTTGATGTGTGTCTTAAGGTGTTATTTTACTACGAACTCTAGGGCTGTTTGTGACACTTATAGGAATAGCCCAATGGATTGATCAGAAAGAATAACTTTGAGGTGGTTTTGTACCCTACATAATCTCTTCATTTGTTCTCCACTATTATTGACTTTGGAGTGACTCTTTGTTGCATGTTGAGGGATTGTTATATGATCTAATTATGTTATTATTGTTGAGAGAACTTGCACTAGTGAAAGTATGAACCTTAGGCCTTGTTACGAAGCATGGTAATACCGTTTTTGCTCACTTTTATTACTAGTTACCTTGCTGTTTTTATAATTTCAGATTACAAAAACCTTTATCTACCATCCATATTGCACTTGTATCAATATCTCTTCGCCGAACTAGTGCACCTATACAATTTACCATTGTATTGGGTGTGTTGGGGACACAAGAGACTCTTTGTTATTTGGTTGCAGGGTTGTTTGCGAGAGACCATGTTCATCCTATGCCTCCCACGGATTGATAAACCTTAGGTCATCCACTTGATGGAAATTTGCTACTGCCCTACAAACCTCTGTACTTGGAGGCCCAACAACGTCTACATCAAGAAGGTTGTGTAGTCGACATCACCGATCATCATGTGGTGTCCCAGCACGAAGAACTTTCGCAACGATGCATACTCGGGGAGAACACTTATACCTTGAAATTTAGTAAGGGATCATCTAATGCTACCGCCGTACTAAGAAAAATTAAGATGCATAAAAAATAAACATCACATGCAATCAAAATATGTGACATGATATGGCCATCATCATCTTGTGCTTTTGATCTCCATCATCGAAGCAATGTCATGATCTCCATCATCACCGACTTGACACCTCGATCTTCATCGTAGCGTCGTGGTCGTCTCTCCAACCATTACTTCTACGACTATCGCTACCGCTTAGTGATAAAGTAAATCAATTACATAGCATTTGTATTTCATACAATAAAGCGACAACCATATGGCTCCTGCGAGTTGCCGACAACTTGTTACAGAACATGATCATTTCATACAACAATTTGTATCACATCATGCCTGGATCATATCACATCACAACATGCCCTGCAAAAACAAGTTAGACGTCCTCTACTTTGTTTGTTGCAAGTTTTACGTGGCTGCTATGGGCTTCTAGCATGAACCGTACATACCTAAGGCACAAAAATCACAATGGTGATTTATCAAGTTTGTTGTTTTAACCTTCAGAAGGACTGGCCACTGTCAAATTCGATTCAACTAAAGTTGGAGAAATAGACACCCGCATCCACGTTTATGCAAAACTAGTTGCATGTCTGTTTGTGGAACCAGTCTCATGAACGCGGTCATGTAAGGTTGGTCCGGGCCGCTTCATCCAACAATACTGCCGAATCAAAATAAGACATTGGAGGTAAGCAGTATGACGATCACTGCCCATAATTCTTTGTGTTCTACTCATGCATATCATCTACGCATAGACCTGGCTCTGATACCACTATTGGGAAGTGTAGCATGCAATTTTAAAAAAATTTGTACGCGTACACAAGATCTATCTAGGGGATGCATAGCAACGAGAGGGCGAGAGTGTGTCCACGTACCCTCATAGATCGAAATCGGAAGTGTTAACTTAACATGGTTGATGTAGTCGAACGTCTTCATGAATCAACCGATCAAGTACCGAACTTACGACACCTCCAAGTTCTGCACACATTTAGCTCGATGACATCCCTCGAACTCTTGATCTAGTAGAGGTACAAAGGAGATGATTTCCGTCGGCACGACGGCGTGGTGACGATGATGGTGATGTGATCCGTGCAGGGCTTCGCCTAAGCACTACGACAATATGACCGGAAGAGTAAATGGTGGAGGATGGCACCGCACACGGCTAAGAACAATTGATGTGCCTAGAGGTGTCCCCCTGCCCCGTATATAAAGGAAGGAAAGGGGAGTTGGCCGGCCGAGGCGCGCCCCCAAGTGGGGAGGAGTCCTACTAGGACTCCATGTCCAATTCGGACCCCTTCCTTTTACCGGAGAGGGAAAGGGGAAAGGAGAGGGAGAAGGAGAAGGAAAGGGGGGCGCTACCCCCTTCCCCACATCAATTCCACCTCCTCCCTTGTGTGGGGTGCACCAGCCCCTTGCGGGCTGGTTAGCCTCCCTCCTATGGCCCATATCTTTCCCCCGCGGGTTCCGATAACCTCTCCGGTACTCCGGTATGTACCTGATACACTCTGGAACCCTTCCAGTGTCCGAATACTACCTTCCAATATATCAATATTTACCTCTCAACCATTTCGAGACTCCTCATCATGTTCGTGATCTCATCCGGGACTCCGAACAACCTTCGGTCACCAAAACACATAACTCATATAATACATATCAGCATCGAACGTTAAGCGAGCGGACCCTACGGGTTCGAGAACTATGTACACATGACCGAGACACCTCTCCGGTCAATAACCAATAACGGAACCTGGATGCTCATAATTGTTCCCACATATTCTACGAAGGTATTTATCGATCGAACCGCTATGTCAACATACGTTATTTCCTTTGTCATCCGTATGTTACTTGCCCGAGATTCAATCGTCGTTATCTTCATACTGATATGTCTCCAATGTATCTATAATTTTTGATTGTTCCATGCTGTTATCTTATCATTCTTGGATGTTTTACAATCAATTTATAGTCATTTTATATCATTTTTTGGTACTAACCTATTGACATAGTGCCCAATGCCAGTTGTTCTTTTCTGCATGTTTTTTACATTGCAGGAAATCAATATCAAACTTAGTCCAAACGCAACGCAACTCCAGGAGGATTTTTTTGGGCCAGAAGTATGCCACTGGGCCAAGGAAGCACCTGAGGGGCTGCTCGAGGTGGACAGCACCCACCAGGGCGCACCAGGAGGCCCAGGCGCGCCCTGGGGGGTTGTGCCCACCTCGGGTGCCCCTCGAGCCGCCTCTTTGCTCTATAAATACCCAAATATTCCAGAAACCCTAGGGGAGACAACGAAATATTGATCCATCCACCGTAGAGTCCAGAACCACCAGATCCAATCTAGACACCGTCATGAAGAGGTTCACCACTTGCATTGGTGCCTCTCCTATGATGCGTGAGTAGTTCTTTGTAGACCTATGGGTCCGTAGTTAGTATCTAGATGGCTTCCTCTCTCTCTCTTTAATCATCAATACAATGGTCTCTTGGAGATCCATATGATGTAAGTCTTTTGGCGGTGTGTTTGTTGGGATCCGATGAACTTTGAGTTTATGATCAGATCTATGTTTTTATCCATGAAAGTTATTTGAGTCTTCTTTGATCTCTTATATGCGTGATTGCTTACGGCCTCACATTTCTTCTCCGATATTTGGGTTTTGTTTGGCCAACTTGATCTATTTATCTTGCAATGGGAAGAGATGCTTTATAGTGGGTTCGATCTTAAAGTGCTTGATCCCAGTGATAGAAGGGGAACTGGCACGTATGTATCGTAGCTACTAAGGATAACAAGATGAGATCTATATCTGCCGCAATAGATAAACGGATCTCGTCTACATCATGTTATCGTTCTTATTGCATTACTCCATTTTCTCATGAACTTAATACACTAGATGCATGCTGGATAGTGGTCGATGTGTGGACCAATAGTAGTAGATGCAAGCAGGAGTCCGTCTACTAATATTGGACGTGATGCCTATATAATGATCATTGCCTGGATATCGTCATGATTATTTGAAGTTCTATCAATTTCCCAACAGTAATTGTTTTCCCACAATTTGGTATTTTTCTTGAGAGAAGCCACTAGTGAAACCTACGGCCCCCGAGTCTCTTTTCATCATATTTTCCTTTACGATCTATTTTCCCTTGCATTTATTTGCAGATCTATTAAACCAAAAATACAAAAATACCTTGCTACAATTTATTTGTTTCACGATCTATGTATCCTATCTACCACTTTTTACCTCTTGTTTTTGCCTATCTTGAGGCGTCGTACCCGAAAGGGATTGACAACCCCTTTAACACGTCGGGTTGCGAGTATTTGTTATTTGTGTGCAGGTGCTGTTTACATGGTGTGAGGAGGTTATCCTACTGGTTCGATAACCTTGGTCTCATCACTGAGGAAAATACCTACTGTCGCTATACTTCATCATCCCTTCCTCTTTGGGGAAATACCGACGTAGTTCTAGCAGACATCAAAAGGAATTTCTGGCGCCATTGCTGGGGAAGATCACGTCAAGATAGTCTCCTATCAACTTGCCAATTTCTGGCACCGTTGCCAGGTAGGATCTTCAACATCAACCAGGTTCCTAATCACAAATCTCATCTCCTCGCAATTTACATTATTTTCCATTTGCCTCTCCCCCACTTCACAAAAAATTGCCTTTTTATTCGCCCCTTTTTTCGTTCGCTGTTTTCTCGACAGATCTCTTACTTGCTTGAACTTGTCACCATGAGTGACTTTGGTATGGCGGAAAAAGATGATGGCCTAACTCCTAAAGTGGAGCGTATGGGTAATCTAGATGCCAAAACTTTTGTCTTGGGGCAAGGGAATTTTATGGGAAAAGAACATATCCAAGAATTTTTCAGTTGTGTCGGAAAATTAAGTCTTGATGATATTCCTATACTTAAAAGGACTAAATCTTATGTGGAAGCTATTTCGGCACTTGTTCTGAAACTTGAATCTAGATTTATTCGTACTCGTCCTACTTTGCAAAGATTGTTTTATGAGTTGCCAGTTATAAAGGATCCTAAAGCTAAGAAGTTAGCCACTCTTGTTTTGATGAATGAATTTGACTACATAATACGGGAAGCTAGGGAAATCTTTGATTTTTATGGCATTAATCATGAAAAACCTCGTGATTAATGAAATTCTTTATAATAGTGATTATGCTTTGAGACATTTGCTTGGAGACAACCAAATCTTTGATGAAAATCTTAAAAAGCAAGTCCCCATTTTAGATATGATCCAACAAGTTTGTAACGATGTGAATCAACACTATTCTTGGATCACTGCCGAAAATCAAAGGGGTTATGACAAAAAGCAAATTGATAGTGCTAAGGTTTCCATGGATAATGTGTTTTATGTCTTATTTCCAAAACCTCCCGACACAAATACCTCCAAGGGAAACAAGGATAAGAGTGACAAAACTTAGATCCTACGCGTTATGCTTAGCTAGGGGCGTAAAACGATAGTGCTTGTTGGGAGGCAACCCAATGAATAAAATTTATTTTCACTTTTTGCTTTCTGGTCTTGAGTGTTAGAACAATTATGCTACTATTATGATTGTGTTTTTTGTGTTTTAGTTAGTGTTTGTGCCAAGCAAAACCTTAGGGAAGACTTGGGTGAAAGTTTATTTGATCTTGCTGAAAAACAGAAACTTTTGCGCTCATGAGATTCGTTGTCATTTTTTACAGAAGAGTGCTTTTAAGTTGATTCTTTTTTCAGAGGATTAATAGACAAATTTCTCACGTCCACCAATTCATTTCATAATTTTTCGAGGGCGAAGTATCTGGTGAAAATGCCATTTCAGTGAAAATCTGAAAATTTCTATCCAACACTGTTGGATCAATGGCGGACGTCCTAGATTAAAGGTGGGACTGCTAAGTATCCCACTTAAACGTAATTAGCACATAACCCCATCTCTCTATTAATCATTAGGTGAAAAGGGCTTGGCCCTCGCTAATTCCTGGATCAGATCGTCTTCACGTCTTGAGCGCCGCCGCCGTGCACCTTCCACCAGCGCATAGCCCCTGGCCTCAGCCGGCCATGACCAGCCCTCCTCCCGTTGGAATGGGCCTTCCATCCCTAGGGAGTGGCCCTCCGCCGACGACTCTCCCTCTACTGGCTGCGTTTGTACCCATGAATTCTCTTCCACAAATAGCGATGGGGACTTGTCGTCTGTGGGCCGCCCTCCATGGGATGCAGCTCATCCTCCAGCAGCCGCGACTCACTCTTCGGAGCACTCGTCACCACTGCTCCCTACAATTACGTCGTCTGACATGCCTCAGCCTCTTCGTAGTCATGTACAGGTAAGCTAGTAGATGGATCATTAACCTACTCTAAAAAGACTTATATTTAGGAAGAAGAATGTTGGAGGGCCGAAAAAGCGGGATGTATAAGCAGGTTGGCTTCTATGACAGTCGTGGCTGCCCCAACAAGGAGCAAGTATCATAAAGTAGTTGTCATACAAAAAAATGGCTATATTACTTCATTAGTCGCTTATCCACTATAATTGATCTTTTCATGTCTACATGCAGATTCTTTTATTTTGATATGAGGCAACCTGGTGCTTCCATTTTGGTGTAGTACAAGATGAAGTTCAAAATTTTAGTGTCATCTTCTCCGAGCTTCAGCGCTATCTTCCTAGCTATTGAGAGCTTGTGTGTCATCTTATCTGTTGAGAGTTGTGGTGTTATGTTTGGAAACTTCCTTTTGTTTACCTTTAGAGAAATTAAACTCTCTCTTGTAGAGAGACATGACTAGTTAATTTTTCTTCTAAAAAATTGTAAGTTGTCACTGGTTTATGTACAATATATGCGCTGAATTCTCACTGATTTTGGTTCATCTCAGTCTAAATTATTCTGGGATTTTGATTCATCTCCAATGCTGTTGGTGTGGAATAAGAACTTCATGCCTTGAATATTGTCTTTATGGGATGTACCCATTCCACATCTAGTACAACAGTTGGTAGTAAATCAGCTGAACATAGCTTTCAATGATATAGTGCAAGGTAATTCACATTGGGTTGACTGCAAAAGAGCTCACCAAAGATAATTTTGGATATAATTTTGACTTTTTGTGTTGTCAATGATTAAGATACACCAAACATTGCAAGGGAGCTCATGATGTGGTTTTTAAATGGTTACAACCTCTGAATTCGGACTACAGTACATAAGCAAGCTTTACAAGTTTCATTAACAGAAAAATGTAACATTCGGATACAATTTCTGAATTCATACTACAAAGCAAGAATTCTGCTGCAAAATAGGACTACACAGCTTTGGCTGCCTAATTCAGCGAGTCACTATTGTCGTCGCGTGAAGGCATCACCATGGCTGTGAATTCATCGTAGGGAAGTCTCGCAGCCACCGAGTCATAGCATGAGGGGCAGCTACGTGGCCGCCAAGCCACCGTTATGTGTGAGCGGGGATGCGCCTGCTGAATCACTGTCGTGTGTCGGAGGAGTTGCGACCACCGAGTAACTAGTTCGTGGGGCAGCGGTTGTCGGTGTCAAAACCGGCGGATCTCGGGTAGGGGGTCCTGAACTATGCGTCTAAGGCTAATGGTAACAGGAGGCTAGGGACACGATGTTTACCCAGGTTCGTGCCCTCTCGATGGAGGTAATACCCTACTTCCTGCTTGATTGATCTTGATGATATGAGTATTACAAGAGTTGATCTACCACGAGATCATAGAGGCTAACCCTAGAAGCTAGCCTATGATTATGATTGTTCTTCTTGTTTGTCCTACGGACTAAATCCTCTGGTTTATATAGACACCGGAGGGGGCTAGGGTTACATAGAGTCGGTTACAGAGAAGTAGATCTACACATCCGAATCGCCAAGCTTGCCTTCCACGCAAAGGAAAGTCCCATCCGGACACGGACGAAGTCTTCAATCTTGTATCTTCATAGTCCAACAGTCTGGCCAAAGTATATAGTCTGGCTGTCTGGTACCCCCTAATCCAGAACTCCCTCAGTAGCCCCTGAACCAGGATTCAATGACGTTGAGTCTGGCGGGCAGATTGTCTTCGGTATTGCAAGGCGGGTTCCATCTCCGAATACTCCAAGGTAAATTGTCAACAAATATTTTAAGAGGAGCATGATGCTAGTATCTATAATATGTTGTGGCTGTAGATGGAGCTGCTGCCGTGGAGGCCCTTCGGGAGGAACTTGCCCTAGCCAAGGAATAAGCCAGGAGAAGTGATGCGACCGCCCTAAAGGCGGCCGAAGAGTTAAGAGCCGAGCAGGTTGCTCATCGCCAGATCGATGACAAAATAGCCAAGATGGCTGTTGAGCTGAAAGATGCCGCCGGCCGATATGAGCTTCTTGAAAAGGAGAGCCAAGCGAAAGCGGCTGACCTGAAGAAGGCCTTGGAAGCGGCCAAGGAAACGCGCTTTGAAATCAGAGCTGCACGGGAGGAGCTTCGACAAGCCGGAGATATCACGGCTGGGAGGCCCTTCTTGTTGCGGATGAAGTTTGGAGATCCTAAGTATGCCCCTCTGGATCAGCTATGGAGTGTTGCAGACATGTATGCGGACCTGGCAAAAAGTACTGCTGTTACGACCAAGTTTTTCAAAGATCAGAAAGATAATGAGGTGGAAAGGTTATTTTGGTCGCAGTTCAGTTCCCCGACGCGTCCGCTGCCGTTGAATCAAAGGATGGCCGCATGGGTCGAGCTCCATAGGTTGTCCGGACTTGCCATGAGGTCTGTCATAGTACATCTTTGGCCGAAGGGACCAAGGCCGGACAGCTATTTTAGTTTAGTGCAACAATTCCCTGGCGCTGCGTCGCGTATCGACGCTGTGTCGCGTGTATAGAGGGTGCGCGGATGGCGCTTGCCCGTGTTAAAACATATTGGGCAGGGATGGAGGCCACCGGTATTGCAGCCCGAGATCCGGCGGGAGGCCAGGACCCGGCCAAGCACTATTTTGAGCAAGTCCTAGAAGGCACCCGTTTAATAGAGGCTCAGTGCTCAAAGAGTATTATGTTCGAGTAACATATATCTCAATTGTAAAGACAATGTTATTTTGGTTATAAAGGTTGTATTTATACTTTTGCCCGAAAGTATTGTAGTGCCTCCTGTGCGGCCGTTTATGTATGTATATAACCTGAAAGTTTGCAGTTGTCGGCTTCAGCCCCCACCCATACAATGCGGGGGTGTTCGAAAAAGGCACGTAATCACACTTGATCCAACGTCTTGGTCCATTAAGGAGGTGATCGCACGTTGAACTAGGCAATCGGACTATATTGCTTCAACACTTTCACTTAGCCATAGGAGTTTGACAGTGGGGCTACTATATAGCCCTTGGTACTTCCGCGCTCATCCGAATTCGGTGCGCGTACGTACATGACCGGGAAACTAGTCCTTCGTTAATGCGGAGGAATCCCGAAGATTCCGCCGAGTCGTTGAGTGGTTGACCAGTCTCTCGCTGCATCATGGCAGTTAGTTTTCGGCTTTCTCTACTGAGGTGCTCATCCGAAATAACTAGGGCACAATCGCAGTAGTTCTCCTTTGGCCGCCTTAGCCGATAAAACGGAATGTAAGGTTGCAAACCCAGGAGCCGGGCAAACGCAACATTTGACCAAAGACATGATTCGGAGCTGATGCATATAAGGCCAAACTCGTGATGCCGAACACTCCCGAAGGTATTCGGACTTTGTAACATACACTGGGCTGAGTAACGCCCTCAATAATGAACCTCAAATTTCCAGGTATGTGCATTAATCTAGCGTGGCAAAATGCCAATAACGCCAGTATCCCTCACGGGTGTATTAAGTACCAGGGGGATGTCCAGCAATAAGAGACATTAAAGAATGTTTACACAGGGGCTTAATCTAAAGAGAAACCTTTGAGCGGGGCCCTACTGCATGTCTGCGCCTTTGTCTCCGTTGTGTCCTATCCTTGAAGGGTGTAGCACGATGGTCACCTATAAAAAGGAAAAACCCAGGTAAAAGAGTCTGGTGTAATCGTGCGAGAAGTTGGTTATTCTCAATGAATCATTAAAATGAATATATTATTATATTAATAGGGTCAAGCGGAACTTGGGCTTTGTTACATGTTTGTAGCACCTAGCACCGCCTATGGGGGTATATCTATAGACCCCAGCTCAGGTTTATCTTGGCTGTTACCACCGGCGGTGCACCGGACTCGTCTAACCGTGTCCGTGGACTTGACGACCGATCATGTATTATAGTTGGAGAGGCCGCTCAGTGTTCGGCTGCTAGAGCCGCCACATATTCTTCCGCTCGTAAGGAACACTCTGTGTTTCCGCTAACTGTGATGACGCCACGTGGACCGGGCATCTTGAGTTTAAGGTAGGCGTAGTGCGGTACTGCGTTGAAGCGAGTTAAGGCCGCTCTTCCGAGTAGTGCGTGATAGCCGCTTCGGAATGGAGCGATGTCGAAGATTAATTCTTTGCTTCTGAAGTTGTTGGGAGAACCGAATATAACCTCTAATGCGAGAGAGCCCGTGCAGCGGGCTTCAACGCCTAGTATTACTCCTTTAAAGGTAGTGTTAATTTGGCTGATTCTTGACGGATCTATCCCCTCTTGCGGACAGTGTCCTGATATATCAGATTAAGACTACTGCCTCCATCAATAAGGGCTCAAGTGAGATGGTATCCATCAATTATTGGGTCGAGCACCAAGGCAGCTGATCCTCCTTGTCGGATACTAGTCGGATGATCCCTACGATCGAAAGTGATCGGGCAGGCCGACTAAGGGTTGAATTTGGGGGCGACAGGCTCTACAACGTATACGTCTCTGAGTGCGCGTTTTTGCCTTCTCTTCGGTATGTGAGTTGCGTAAATCATGTTCATTGTTTTGACTTCTGGTGGGAATTTTTTCTGTCCCCCAGTGTTCGGCTGGTGAGGCTCATCCTCGTCTTCACTTGGCGTCTCCCTTCCTTTGTGTTCGGCGTTTAGCTTGCCGGCCTGCTTGAAGACCCAACATTCTCTGTGGGTGTGGTTTGCAGGTTTTTCGGGGGAGCCATGAATTTGACATAATCTGTCTAGAACCTTGTTTAGGCTGGACGGTCCATCTCTGCTACCTTTAAATGGCTTTTTCCGTTGACCGGGTCGAGAGCCCCTGAATCCGGCATTGACCGCCGTGTTGTCCGGACTCTCTTCCTTGTTTCGACGCTTGTTTTTGTTGCATCGTGGCTTCTCGTTACCATCCCTAATTTGGGATGTGCCTGGGTCGCTGGTGCCTCTATGGGCCAACCAGCTGTCCTCACCCGCACAAAAGCGGGACATAAGGCTTGTTAGGGCCGCCATTGTCCTTGGCTTTTCTTGGCCGAGGTGTCTCGCGAGCCATTCGTCTCGGATACTGTGCTTGAAGGACGCTAAGGCTTCGGCATCCGGACAATCAACGATTTGATTCTTTTTAGTAAGAAATCTGTTCTAAAGCTTACGGGCTGACTCTCCGGGTTGTTGGATTATGTGACTTAAATCATCTGCGTTCGGAGGTCGGACATAGGTCCCTTGAAAATTGGCCCTAAAAGCATCCTCAAGTTCCTCCCAACTTCCAATTGAGTTTTCAGGGAGGCTTTTCAACCAATGCCGAGCTAGTCCTTTCAACTTGAGGGGCAGATATTAATTGGTGTGGAGATCATCTCTGCGAGCCATGTGGATATGAAGGATAAAGTCCTCAATCCAAACCCCAGGGTCTGTCATTCCGTCCTATGCCGCTATGTTCACGGGTTTGAATCCCTGTGGAAATTCATGATCCAGCACTTCATCGGTGAAGCACAGGGGGTGTGCGGCACCCCTGTAATTGGATGTGTCATGGCATGTTGTCGACGGTTGTTGTGTGTGGGGTTGATTCCGAACTTGTATTCGATCCTTATGATCATTTTGATGGCTATGATCTTGCGCCGGAGCACGTCCTCTAGATCCATAGATGGACCTGGTCGCACCGGCCTTTTTGTCCAGGAGCTCACGTAAATCGTGTGATGCTTGCGTGTGGCATGAGTAGCCGCTCTGTCGTAGCCACGTGGTGGTCGGTCCGGCTGATCAGCCGTATTATTCTTCGGCCGAATGGGCTTTATGGCCTCGTCGTTGAATTCGGGTAGCAGCTTGCGCTTTGGCTAGCTCTTTGTGTGGTGATCATCGCCATATTTTTCTTCAGTGTCTAGCACTTTGTTCCATCTGTAGTTGAGCGTATCCTGCGCAGCCTTAAGCCTTTGCATCTGCTTTTTCAGGCTCCTCGCGGTGGCCATAAGCCTTCTGTGGAGGTTCTCTTGTTCCAAGTGTTTTTCCGGGATGAATGCATCGTCGTCCAGACTGTCCTCCTCTCCGGAGGCAGGTTAATGAGTTTTACCCTCGCGGTTGTCGTGATCGGGCGTCTGCTCCGGACTATGTTCGGCGTGCCCTGGCTCATCCTGCTCCATCGCTGGGTGCATGGGGTAGTCGTTTCCTTTGGAGTCGACCGGGGTGTCAATTTTTCTTGCGCTATTATCGCTATTTTTACTGTGGCTAGACTTAGAGCGATGCCTGTGCCGTCGCTTTGGTTTCTGCCCGGGGGGGTTATCCTCCGTTGCATCCTTTTTGTCGCCGTTGTTCTCCTTTGGGTGTGTCTACCATGTATATATCATATGATGAGGTGGCTATCCAGCGCCGTGTGGGCGGTGGTTCCCGATCATCTCCAGCATCGACGTCCATACCGTCGATGTCTTCGGAGTCAAAGTCCAGCGTGTCAGTTAAGTCATCGACAATGGCTATTAAGTGGGTGGTGGGTGGGCAGCGAATTTCTTTGTCGTCTACATCCCACGCGAACCAGACATAGTTCGCCCAAGAGTGTCCTAATAAAGAGAGAGAGAGCTCAATGAATTTAGCACATCACCAAAGGGTGAGTGTTGAAAGATATCCGCGGAGGTGAACTCCATGATAGGTGCCCAATTAGATTCGATAGGTACGGATGCGTGCGGTTCGGAACCTAAGACCGGAGACAAGTCCGGGGGTCCGATGACACAGGTTTCCTTAGAGGTGGAGCCTGTGTTCGGCTCCAACGCCGATGAGTGTGCGGCCTCTGTGGCGGGGTCCATCCACCCGTCGTCGGATGGCGCGATCTGCTCCAGATTAAGGGCCGGGGCAGCCATAGGTGCGATATCCTGAACACCGTCCGGTGGCAGATCTAAGTCATGCGCGTCGTGACTGTTCGGCGCTCCTGACACAGGCTCGAACCCGTCGAAGATCAAGTCTCCGTGATTGTCAGCCGTGTAGTTCAAGTTTCCAAATCTGACCTGATGGTCAGGGGCGTAGCTGTTGATCTGCTCCAGATGGCCAAGCAAGTTGGCCCGCAGTGCGAAGCCGCCGAATATGAAGATCTGTCCGGGGAGAAAAGTCTCACCTTGGACCGCATTGTTGCTGATGATTGAAGGAGCCATCAAGCCTCGTGGCGACGACACAGTGGAACTCTCAATGAAAGCACCAATGTCGGTGTCAAAACCGGCGGATCTCGGGTAGGGGGTCCCGAACTGTGCGTTTAAGGCTAATGGTAACAGGAGGCTGGGGACACAATGTTTACCCAGGTTCAGGCCCTCTTGATGGAGGTAATACCATACTTCCTACTTGATTGATCTTGATGATATGAGTATTACAAGAGTTGATCTACCACAAGATCATAGAGGCTAACCCTAGAAGCTAGCCTATGATTATGATTGTTCTTCTTCTTTGTCCTACAGACTAAACCCTCCGGTCTATATAGACACCGGAGGGGGCTAGTGTTACACAGAGTCGGTTATAGAGAAGGAGATCTACACATCTGAATCGCCAAGCTTGCCTTCCACGCAAAGGAGAGTCCCATCCGGACACGGGACGAAGTCTTCAATCTTGTATCTTCATAGTCCAACAATCCGGCCAAAGTATATAGTCCGGCTGTCCGAGTACCCCCTAATCCAGGACTCCCTTAGCGGCCAAGCCTCCAATTGCCATTGCTCGAGGCGACGAGCCACCGTCGCTGATGTGCGAAGGGCAGCCACCTGGCCTTCAAGCCACCATTGTGTGGGGGGAGCTGCGATCATGGTGAAAGAGCCTGAGCCAAGGCCACGTGGGGAGAGTGCCACGGCGCCGGAGGGCTGGCTGAGACCAGGGGCTATGAGTTGGTGGAAGGTGCATGGCAGCGGTGCAAGAGACGATCAAGATGATCTGATCCAGGAATTAGCGAAGGGTCAAGCCCTTTTCACGTGATGATTAATAGAGAGAGGGGGTTATGTGCTAATTGCATTTAAGTGGGATAGTTAGCAGTCCAACCGTTAATCTAGGACGTCCGACATCGATCCAATAGTGTTGCATAGAAATTTTCAGATTTTCACTGAAAAGGCATTTTCACCTAATAATTCGCCTTTTGGGAGTTACATAAGTATTGGAAATTTTCAGATTGCTACAGACTGTTCTGTTTTTGTCAGATTCTGTTTTCTTTGCGTTGTGTGCTTGTTTTGATGATTCTATGGTTTTCTTTGATGAGTTTTTGCCATAGAAAATTTGGAATACAGTAGATATAATGCAAAAGCAAAATAAGACTAGGTTTGCTACATTTCTTTTAGTAGTGGTTTGGTTTCTTATACTAACGGATCTCACAAAGGTTTTGTTTGAGTTTTGTGTGAGTGAAGTTTTCAAGTTTTGGGTTATCGTATGATGGATGAAGGAATAAATATAAGCAAAAGGCTAAGATTGGGGATGCCCGAGGCACCCCAAGATAACATTCAAAGAAGTAGCAAGCAACTAAGCTTGGGGATGCCCCCGAGTGGAATCCCCGCTTTCTTCTAACACTACACAAAAAATACACATCCGTGACATTTTGGGCGAACGAATTTTTTTCCTGTCATACTTATCACACTTCTATGATGATAATTGTGAAAAATCCCCGTATTATCATAGATGTGCTGGGCTCCTACTTCTACGACAAAAAATCATGAGAGAAAATGGGCTTTTCGTCCTGGGCGGGCGGGAGACGCAACTGCATGACATTCTTTGGGCCGTCCATGACGGAAAAAACCGTGGTAGAAGCGAGGGCGACGAAAATATCGGTGTGTTCTCGGTTACAGTGGGTGGTCAAGGGCCGAGCGATGCACGTTTCTCTCGTACACGTACGCGCGTGGGTGTGAGGCATTGGGCTCTAACTGAACCCGAGCGAGGCGTCGCCTAACTAAACCCGAGCGATTGCACTACAGGCTATGTGTTACTGGACCCGAGCGAGTGAGCGATTCCTCCGCTATTACTGCTAACTAAAGCCGATCGATGCTGCCTTTGGGTGAACAGTGAGCGTTGTTGGGGGGTTTGGATGAACAGTTCTTGGTGGGGGTTGGATGAACCGGACCCCGTGGTGTTGCCGCTGGATGAACCGGACCCCGATCGATCAAGCCGGTTGGGCGTGGATGAACAGGACCCCGTGGAGGGCTGGATGAACAGGACCTCGGTGAGGGAAGGTTGAACAGTAGCCGGTGGAGGGCTGGTTGAACAGTAGTTGGTGGAGGGCTGGATGAACAGTTACCCGTGGAGGGGTGGTTGAACAGGACCCTGTGGAGAGGGCTGGTTGAACAGTAGCCGATGGAGGAGCGCGTGGTGGAGGCTGGATGAACAGTCGCAGGTGAAGGCTGGAGGAGGTCGACGGTGGATGAACTGTAGCCCGTGGAGGCTGGAGGAGGTCGACGGTGGAGATGAACAGTATCCCGTGGAGTCCCGTTATGCGGTACGCCACACCCCTCCCGATGAACAGGACCCCCATTTCGACCGTAATGCTCCAACACAAGTCCGCTTCCTCCGTTTTGCGGTACGCCACACCCTTCCCGATCAACAGGACCCCGTTTCGACCGTAGGAGGTCCAACAGATGTCCGCTTCCTTCGTTTTGCGGTACGCCAGACCCCTCCCAATGAACAAGATCCCGTTTTGACCGTGGCCGGTCAAACACAAGGCCGTTTCCTCCGTTTTGCGGTATGCCAGGCCTCGTTTCCATCGGTTGTTCCATCCAAACCGGTTGGCTCCCGATGATCACGACAACGCATTTCGTTCCAACCTAGCCGGTTGGCTCCCCATGAACATGACGACGACGCAGTTTCTCCATTCCGATCCAGCCATGTACACGAGCCCTGGCCGTACGTATGTGCGACTAGGCGTTCGAGACCCCGTCCGTATGTACGTATGTGGCCGTATTTTCTTTCTTGCACCCTGACCGCTGTACGTACATGTACATGCTATGTGCGCGCCTCTACTACGACACGTGCGTGCCTCTACTACGACACGTGTGCGCCTTTACATCGAGCAGTATGTACGTACATGTTCATGACCAGAATGACAACACTCCGTACGCTTCGACCAGTTGGGTCCCGACTGTCAGGCACTTCCTTGCGTGCGAAGATGTAGATGGTGGGTCCCAGCAGTCAGGGGGCGAATCGTTTTTTTGCCCGGACGCACTTCCTTGTGTGCGAAGATGTAGCTGGTGGGTCCCAGCAATCTGGGGGGAAATGTTTTTTGTGAAATACGGTGGCCCATCCGATGGGTCCCTGCTGTCAGGTGGAGGAATCATTATTTTGTGTGTAATAAGGAGGCACTTCCTTGCTGCGGCTGTGGACCCAGCTGTCAGCCTCTCCACATACAGTACTCTTCCAATGGAAGTCATTCCTTGACCACGTTGACCACGCCGCGCCAAGAGCACCAGGGCGGTGGACGACAGTGAGGCCTGGGAAGGGGACAACGCAGAGCCGGGGAAGATGCGGCAGTGGAAGCCTGCGCGGAGAGGAGTACGAGGGATCACTGGTTCGGGCTGCGGTGTGAGGCTACCATCGCCGCAGAATAACAGGGGGTGTGGGTGAGTGATACATCTCCAACGTATCTATAATTTTGGTTGCTCCATGCTACCTTATCTACTGTTTTAGGCAATATTGGGCTTTATTATCTACTTTTATATTATTTTAGGGACTAACCTATTAACCGGAGGCCCAGCCTAGATTTGCTGTTTTATGCCTATTTCAGTGTTTCGAGGAAAATGAATATCAGACGGAGTCAAAACGGAACGAAATCAACTGGAGAAGTTATTTTTGGAAGGAAAGCCACCCAGGGAACTTGGAGTGCACGTCAGGGGAGATACGGGCTGCCCACAAGGGTGGGGGGCGCCCCCTGGGCGCGCCCCCCTGCCTCGTGGGACCCCCGTAGCTCCACCGACGTACTTCCTGCACCCATATATACCTACGTACCCAAAAACTTCCAGAACAGAAGATAGATCGGGAGTTCCACCGCCGCAAGCCTCTGTAGCCACCAAAAACCAATCGGGACCGTGTTTCGGCACCTTGCCGGAGGGGGATCCCATCACCGGAGGCCATCTTCATCATCCCGGCGCTATCCATGACGAGGAGGGAGTAGTTCACCCTCGGGGCTGAGGGTATGTACCAGTAGCTATGTGTTTGATCTCTCTATCTCGTGTTCTCTCTCGTGTTCCCTCTATGGCACGATCTTGATGTATCCCGAGCTTTGCTATTGTAGTTGGATCTTATGATGTTTCTCCCCCTCTACTCTCTTGTGATGTATTGAGTTTCCCCTTTGAAGTTAGCTTATCGGATTGAGTCTTTTATGAGAACACTTGATGTACGTCTTGCGATCCACTTGATGTATGTTTTGGTGATCAACTTGCGGGTTTCGTGGCATTGGGAACCTATGCATAGGGGTTGGCACACGTTCTTGACTCTCCGGTAGTAGCTTTGGGGCACTCTTTGAAGTACTTTTATGTTGGTTTGATAAATATGAGATTGTGTGATGCATATCGTATAATCATGCCCACGGATACTTGAGGTGACAATGGAGTATCTAGGTGACATTAGGGTTTTGGTTGATTTGTGTCTTAAGGTGTTATTCTAGTACGAACTCTTTTATAGATCGATCCGAAAGAATAACTTTGAGGTGGTTTCGTAACCTACCATAATCTCTACGTTTGTTCTCCGCTATTAGTGGCTTTGGAGTGACTCTTTGTTGCTTGTTATGGGCTTGTTATATGATCTATCTATGTTATTATTGTTGAGAGAATTTGCACTAGTGAAAGTATGAACCCTAGGCCTTGTTTCCTATCATTGCAATACTGTTTACACTCACTTTTATCATTAGTTACCTTGCTGTTTTTATTATTTCAGATTACAAATACCTATATCTACTATCTATTTTGCACTTGTATCACCATCTCTTCGCCGAACTAGTGCACCTATACAATTTGCCATTGTATTGGGTGTGTTGGGGACACAAGAGACTCTTTGTTATTTCGTTGCAGGGTTGTTTGAGAGAGACCATCTTCATCCTACGCCTCCTACGGATTGATAAACCTTAGGTCATCCACGTGAGGGAAATTTGCTACTGTCCTTCAAACCTGTGCACTTGCAGGCCCAACAATGTCTACAAGAAGAAGGTTGTGTAGTAGACATGAAGCTCTTTTCTGGCGCCGTTGCCGGGGAGGCTAGGGAAAGGGTACTCACACCCCGTCCACTAAGCTCTTTTTTGGCGCGGTGAGTGCTTGAAGGTATATCTTTATATCTTGCAATCGAATCTTTTTGTTTCTTGTTTTATCACTAGTTTAGTTTATAAAAGAAAACTACAAAAAAATGGAATTAAGTTTGTCTCATACGCTTCACCTTTTTAATATCTTTCGTGAGTATGATGGAAAGGATAATTGTGCTCAAGTGCTAGAAGTAGAAATCTCTAAATTGTTTGGCACTAAATATTTGAATGATGAGCATGATTGCAATGTTGTTAGTATGAATTCCCTGAATATCCATGATGCTAATGATATGCAATGCCACAAGCTTGGGGAAGCTATGTTTGATGAAGATGATATTTTTTGTCCCCCAAGCTTTGATGAGCAAATTTACTATGATGAAACATGCCTCCTATCTATGATGATTATTGTGATGACACGTATGCTTTAAAGAATAATGATAACCAGGAAACGTGTCATCTTGATCTTAATTTTCAATCACATGATAGTTATTTTGTTGAGTTTGCTCCCACTACTATTCATGAGAAGAATTTTGCTTATGTGGAGAATAGTAAATTTTCTATGCTTGTAGATCATGAAAAGAATGCTTTAGGTGCTGGTTATATTGTTGAATTCATTCATGATGCTACTGAAAATTACTATGAGGGAGGAACATATGCTTGTAGGAATTGCAATAATATCAAGTTTCCTCTCTATGTGCTTAAATTCTTGAAGCTATGCTTGTGTTACCTTCCTATGCTAGTTGATTATTGTTCCCATAATTTGTTTTCTCACAAAATCCCTATGCATAGGAAGTGGGTTAGACTTAAAGGTGCTAGTCATATTCTTCATGATGCTTCCGTTATGTTTCAATCCTTATCTTTTATGTGAGCATCACTGTCATGATCATGCCTAGCTAGAAAGGCAATAAAGAAAAGCGCTTGTTGGGAGACAACCCAATATTTACCCTTACTGTTTTTGTGTGTACACATGATTATGCTACTGTAGTAATCATGCTTTATAACTTTTTTTCAATAAAGTGCCAAGTAGAACCTTTGGGAAGACTTGGGTGAAGTTTATGTGATCTTGCTGTGAAAAACAGAAACTTTTGCACTCACGAGAATAGCTGCCATTTTTTACTGGAGAGTGCTTTTAGGTTGATTATTTTTTCAGATGATTAATAGACAAATTGCTCAGGTCCAGAAATTTATTTCATAATCTTTGGAGTTCCAGAAGTATACGTTTTATACAGATTACTACAGACTGTTCTGTTTTTGACAGATTCTGTTTTCTATGTGTTGTTTGCTTATTTTGATGCATCTATGGCTAGTATTAAGTGGTATGAACCATAGAGATGTTAGAATACAGTAGATATTACACCAATATGAATTTATAATGAGTTCATTACAGTACCTAAGTGGTGGTTTTATTTTCTTATACTAACGGAGCTTACGAGTTTTGTTTTGAGTTTTGTGTGGTTGAAGTTTTCAAGTTTTGGGTAAAGATTCGATGGACTACGGAATAAGGAGTGGAAAGAGCCTAAGCTTGGGGATGCCCAAGGCACCCCAAGGTAAAATTCAAGGACAACCAAGCAACTAAGCTTGGTGATGCCCCGGAAGGCATCCCCTCTTTCGTCTTCGTTCATCGGTAACTTTACTTGGAGCTATATTTTTATTCACCACATGATACGTGTTTTGCTTGGAGCGTCATTTTATTTTGTTAGTTTTTTCTTGATGTTTGTTAGAATAATGTTTTGCATCTTTAGTTTCAATAAAAAAAGTCAAGGATAGCCTTTGTCATGCTTATTTTGCTAGTTTGCATGTTGCTGTTTGAAAACAGAAAGTTTACCGCTGTTGAAAAAATTCCCTAGAAAAGTCAGAGCATGGTCTAACGTTGAATCTTTTTGAAAATTAAGCTATGATAAATTTATTACAGTGGGAATTTTAGTTCATAATTTTTGGAGTTAGGGAAGTATTGATACTCTTGCATTCTTTCCAGACTGTACTGTTTTGGCAGATTGCTGTTATGTTTGCATTGTTGGCGTATGTTTGCTTGTTTAATGATTCTATTTGAGGATAGGAGTATTAAATATGCAGAGGCATTTAGTATTCAATGTTGAATAATAATTTTAGTGATTTGCTAAAGTAGATAATGATAAGGTTTTGCATTGGTTTATACTAACCTATCTCACGAGTTCTTGTTGAGTTTGTTGTGAATGAAGCTTTTGATAAGAAGAGAAACAATGATAAGAGAGGAATTAAGGAGACACAAAAGTTCAAGCTTGGGGATGCCCAAGGCACCCCAAGATAATATTTCAAGAAGTCTCAAGCATCTAAGCTTGGGGATGCCCCGGTAGGCATCTCACCTTTCTTTTTC